>NC_068371.1:24816111-24976111 GCF_023724105.1 Carassius gibelio
AAGGCCTCAAGTCATCTACAGTTAACCACAAATGTGTTTCTTCTAATTCTGGCTGTATTTACACTTGGCATTAATATGTGACCTGTATCCGGATGTTGTCCACATACACATTGAAAAGGCAAGTGTAAACGCTCTTCTGATCGAATGTTATCCGATCAGTGTGTCCTGGTCCAGAGGTAGTCAAGGCCGCATTTTGATCGGATCTCCGTTTAATGTAAATGCAATCCAGCCATCGTGTCTGCATTTGCAGGTCGACATCACTCATAATGCCGCCCCCTCTCTCGCGAACTAGCAGAAAAAAAAGACAGAGAACACTTGTGTGTTGCGCTAATGAGACTCCTAAATGTCCCGTGACTGAAAATGCTTTTCAAAAGAAAACCCATCACTTCAGGTTGACTTTACACCGGGCCATTCACTGCAGACTTATTTAAATATTGTGCTGGAAAGACAGTTCCGATCGGATATCCAGATAGAAAAGTCAGTTGATGTTGCCAAGAGTAAACACGCCATGTTTTGATTTAATGATGATCCGATCTGCTTGATCGGAACACAGTGATTGCATGTTAATGCTAAGTGAAAAACACAGCCTCTGTTTATACTGGATATGGCCATAATTGCAATTATTAAAATAAAAACAGTGGGTGAAAAACACACCAAGTAGCTTCCTCTCAAACTGAAACTGGATTTAGTTTGATGCGAGACATTTGATGCAGAAAAATTGGTAATTGGGTAAGAGAGATATTATTTTCTACAGAAGAGCAAGCAAGACAAGTGGAGAAAAAAAAAATCTCTCTAGAGTCATTATATATGCAGATATGTTCTGCTATAAGTGTCATCCACATCAATTGACTCACACATACTATTTTGATCCCTTTCCTTAAAATTGTGTAGTAATTTGCTTGGGGGGGGGGGGGGGTCACGATTTTATTTCATTTTATTACAAATATGAGGTCTTGGGAAATCAGCTTTCCTGAGTGTGGCGGAGTGTGTGTTTGTGTTTGTATGTGCAGGCGCACTGCATGCATGCCCTCTGCAGAAATCTGAGTGAAGACTCTGTCACTTACTTACATAAACACAAAAACACACACTTACACAGTCTTACAACCAGCCTTTCTCAGCATGACTGTTGCTGCATACATGTGGATTAGAATGTTAACATTAGTGGGATGCTGCAAGGCTTTATCCACAAACCTCTGTGGTTTTCTGTGGACTCCAGACCTCACTCAGGTTGCTGGATCTTCTGTATGCTTTGCCCATTACGGCCCACTGTAGTTCATCCAGCATCCCACTCCTCCCCCAAGCCCTCAGGGTATGTCATATTTTCTGCAGTCCCTGGCTCAACCCATGCCTACCTGTAAGGGATCAAACACACCTCTTAATATCTATTCCACTCTGCCAGGCTGTCAGCATTACAGACTACATGTGACTAGAGAGTGCCTAGAACATTTAGACAGACAGTAAACTTTCTTTTTTTTCTGCTTTTTTTAAGCTAAATTACTGTTTACAATTCAAAAGTTAACCAAAAATGTTTGACTTATTTGTCTTTTTTTATCACTTCAAAGGTATATTACATGTCTGTGACTTTGAAGTTTGTTTACTCCTTCATTTTTTGGGTGTGTTTAAGGTTATGTTTTGCCAAGTAGTCAACTTAACAAACAAAGGCACTGGTAATAAAGAAGATTTTCAGCAAACTGCTGTGATTACTGGCAACAATCATTCACCTAATATTCATGAGCCAAATTGAGATTATTAAAAATATTAAGAATACAATCTTAATTAAGAATACACAGATTATTCCCAATTATCCCGATATTAAGTTTTTAAATTCCATATTTTATTGTTGTAATCTTTTATTTTATTCTCTCTTTTTTATGTATAGCACTTTGAATTTCCATTGTGTATGGAATGTGCTATATAAATAAACGTGCATTGCCTTGCCTTTACAGTGTACATACAGGGGTTGGACAAAATTATGTGAACAGCTGGTAAATAGGCTTATATTAATATAATATTTCTTAACTAAGTTGTTGTACAACCATTTGCCTTCCAAACCTCTTAGAATCAATACAATTTCATACAACTATTGAATAGTCTCCAGTTGAATGTTGTATAAGAACATCTATCAATTGCTTCATAGATGTTGAAGGATGAAATCTGCTACTCACTCTTCTTTCCGAAACTTTCCGAAACTTTTTTTTTTTATATATATATAATATTCAAGTCAGGTGATTTGGCTGGCCAGGGCTCAAGTGGATCAAGTTCATGCTGGTGCTCCAAATGTCCAGGGTTTTATAATCATGCTGTCATTTTAAAATTGGTGTCTTTGATTCTTTTTTTAGCAGTCACAGCTCTTTCATAGATGCTGGCTTTATGAAGTTCTCTGTGTTTATTTTTTTCATGGGAGCAGCATCTTCAGAGCGAATGTCGAGATTTGCTGTCTACTTTGCAGCAGTAGTTCTGTTTTTTGTCCCTTCTATTTACTTTTAGTTTTCACCCAAGATTTTTCTTCACTGATGAAGTCTTGCCATCTTTATAAAGAGGCTTGCTTTCAAAATACCAAACAATTGGCCTGTTAATGTTACAGATGTGTACCTCCACTAACCACCGCTGAACACAACTTATTCTACACTGATATACAACCTAAAGAATACAGACAACCAGAAGAAAAATAAAAGATAATTGCAGTGTTTGTTTGTTTTTTACAGTAGTTTACACAAATTATATTAACCTCTATAACAATGGGTGTTTGCACACTTTATTTTGTGAAACCTGTGTGTGTATGTTTTCCTTTAAATTATACACAGATTGTTGTGAATCATAATAATATAATATTTATTAAAGTAATCTAAGTCACATTTTTATTTACCTGAAAATCATAAAGTTTTAAATAAAAATCCTGATTTACAGGCTTTGGGATAGTTAAAATGGTGTCAATCAAATTCCATGTATTGTTCAATGAGTTTTAAAAATCTGATTTTAAGTAAAGTCATAAAACAAGTCTTAGCACAAGAACTAGGGATTAGGTTTCTCTGGTTACAGAGTTTTATTCGTTTTGTGATTTGTCATCTGGCAAAAAAACTCAAAGCTGGGGAATTTCATACACAAAATCAATTCAGAAAGTAATATTCTTCATAACTTCTGTAATACAGTCTAGGTACTAGGAGACATTTCTCATTACATGCTAGTCTCTGAAGGGAATTAAGAGGGATAGTTAGAAAGCAGGATGCAAAGTCAGTGTGATAGAGTTCAGTTCTACGACAGAAATGCATGTATTTCAAGTGTTTTTATTTCACACTATGGCCACGTGCACATGAAAACACAAATGAATGCTATGATGCATTGTCAAGAGCATGCCAAGCCAACAGCTGGCGATATAATCTCAACCATAAAGCCATGTTGGCCAATCAGAACCCTGAATAGGTTTCAAGTAGGTGGAGATAAGAGCACTGGCTCTGATGTCACAAGCCAAAAATGCACATTTCAGAAATGGTGCTACATTTGCGTGTGGACGAATGGCCAAACTGCTTTGTGTGGACAGTGCCTATATGCTACCAATAAAACTCACATTTTACTTTGACCTGTATATCTGTGCTCCCATTCTCAGTCTCTTTGTCTCTCTCACAGGAAGGGCAGCTGATATCTTTGCTGAGACACATTACTCATGAATGTGATTCCAAACCCTCGAACATTTCAGTGGATTTTATAAATTTGGTCCATTCTGTAGACCCAGGACTTTTTGATGCATATCGTAAACGACAACAGACATTGTTCCATTCCATTCCACGTGTATACTATCACAAACTGTTCTGTTTAACTCTGTCTGGTGTACCAGGCAGTCCTAAGTCCCCCGTATGCTGTTTATCTTCCCCTTCAATTCTCTGTGAAAAGTCCCCCTACAGTACGTAACATCAGCCTAAAGCAGTTAGCAAGCCAAAGTTAAGCTGACGTCTCTCTCTCCTCACGCACTCAAGCCTCTTGCGTGGGCTAAGACTCTTCCGTCAGAGCCGTGTTGCTAGAGGGGTGACGTCTCCTCTGTCAATTTGCTAACTTTACTTCTGAAGGAGCGGGCTGAGGCATTTTTATGAGGGTGAAAAAAAAGCATAGGAGGGGAAGACAAAATGCATCCGTTCAGTCTCCACGCACCCTCTTTGCTCTCCTACGCTGAAAGAGAGATGCGAAAAACTTTGCGACGTGACGGGTGCGTAATGAGCCTCTCCTGCAAGCCGCCCTCGCCCATGGAACATAATCCTTCTGGCTTTCGAAATCCCCCAAACCCTTTTATTTTAATACTTTATTACCTCTCTCCTCGACTGCTGGCTGAGCAACCTAGACTGGCGCATTCGCATGTGAGAAGCGTATGCAGCTAAGAAGCCTTAATATAGATCTTACTGCCTGTTACGAGATGAAAGCAGCCCCTCTTTCTGGATCACAGCTCATTTGTGCACTGACTGATCCGCTGAGAAGTCTGATCTTTCTTCTCTGACTTCTCTCTGATTGATTGAGAGAAGAAGAAAGAGTAGTAAACCCAACGTATTGGCGTAAATGGAAGCGCGGAAAATGATTCACCTGACTACCTTGTGACATGCGTTAGCTGTTGGGTTAAATTACATTATAACCCCAGTCTGTGCATCTATCTCAACCTACTGGTTACTCTGAGCTGAAATTGGAGTGGTTGTCTTCACATCGCCCCTTTCTGAGAAGACACAGCAGCTGGTCACAGTCAATGGCAGGAGAGGAGAGGATAACAGCATGTTCCTATTTCCATATGTAGACCTTATTGGCTCTTTATTCATTAGAGATGGCTTTCTGTAATGGGGTCACATTGTCCCCTATCTTCTGCCTTTCTCTGAGGAGGAAATGAATAATGGATTTGTGGTGAACGTATATGCTTTAATAGTATGCTTTTTCTCTTTCACACATATGCCCTTGCATGGTGTGTACAACACCTTGAACTCACAAAAAATTTGCAAATGTATAATGTTTTCTCTACAGGTGTAATGGGATCCCTGGAAAGTATGATAGATGACAATGGACTCAATCCTTTCTCCGCCTTACCGTCTCTGTTTCTTTCTGCGTCTCTCTCACTTTATGCATACTCCGACCTTGACTTCAAGGAAGTACACTGGAAATGATTTCTACTCTACAAATCTCCTCTAAGTCCCCCACAGTTTCGTGTGACTTTAACCATTTAATACGCAGCTGCACAATAGGACTCAGAAAGAGATGATTATGCTGGAACTTGCTCCCCTCCCACCCACCATTCAAGCAAGATTGGACAATTCCAAATGGAGGTCTTTTCTACTGAGAATGGAAATCTTCCGGCTGAATTTGCCAGGAACGGGAGTAAATAGTGGATTTATATTTATGGAAATCACAGGGACAGCGGGGATGATGGGGGAGAGAGAAAGAGATAGAGAGAGAGAGAGACAGAGAGAGAGAGAACAAAAGCTGATGAGCTCTTCAGCTAGTGTGCTCCTTGCTCCACAAAGACATTTAAGCTTTATAAATGTTGTATTTGGGGAGAACTTAATTGGATTTATGTTGCTCAGGCCTTGAATACAAATTGTGATTGGCATCTGCATGGCTGGAAAAGGAAAAGGGAGGTCCACAATGAAGGCAAAACATTGTTTTTGTTTTCTCCTTTTTTTGTCAGAAATGCTTTGAATTAAGAATGGGTTATGAATGTTGGCTAGATGTTTCTTATATATTTTTAGTATTTTTTTTTTTTGGGAGGGGGGGGTACCATTCAATATTTTCAATGGTAGTGTTTTAAATAGCATGCTGACAGCTTGCTTTGTGTTGGTGCATCTTTAAATAAATCCCCTTTCAATTAAGTTTTGTAAATGAATATTATTGTATTGCAAATAAACATGAATAAACAATGAACATTATATATTTAGAAATGAGCAATAGTTGTTATTCAAAAAAGGTTATATATTACTCGTTACTAGTTACTCCTTTCAAAAGAAACAGTATCTTCCACATAAAATTCTTCTAAAATGTTACTAACAATATATTTCTACCTCATCATTTGACCAAAATCCACACTGGATCACAAAAATCTCAATTGTTACTGATAGTGACATCCTGATAGTAAAAGTGGTGCATTAATTGTCATGTATAGCTTGAAGCTAATTGTAGCTATAATTTCTCTGTAACTCATATGTGATTATATTTCATGAAGTATTTTATCAAAATAAATCACCTAAGTGAATAAGATTTTTAATTTTAGTAATATAATTCATATCTGGATCAGAGGGATGTGGGTGGGCAAGCCATTTAATGCCAGGGTAAAGTAATGCCACTACTTACACATCCGTGTTCAAATCACCTTTTCACCTGACAAAATCAGTCTAATGGCAATTTTTACATCCCCTGAATGTAAGCTTTTCCATATTCCATGTTTTGGATTAATACACTGGCTATGAGTAGTATAATTGATTGATTAACCTGTATTATTAAATGGCGTAAACATTGTAGTTCATTTTTAGTCTGTGATACCAGATGCACTAGCTAATAAACTGAAGCTTATTGTAAAGTGTTCCCAAAAATATGTTGTTTTGCATGTCCTTACTCTGAATGTATGTCAGAAAAGACAGGGATCGATGCCAGCTGCTCTTAGGGGCCTTCTCTGAAGGGCTGTCTCCAACCAGCCAAAATAAAAAAATATATTATTTATATTAGGATGAGCACAAAGCAGAAAGATCCTTTAACTTAGAGCCAATCCACAGAAGACAGACACATGGAGCCACACAGACTGACAGCACAGAATACAGTGTCTCTTCCTCTCTCTCTCTTTCTCTCAAAATAATTACCATAAATCAAGGGAGCAAACATCATTGTGACTCTATATGTACCTTTCTCTCCTGAGGTCTTTTTCCAGAGGTTAGGGTATTAAATTGAGGAATAAACACAAATTAATATAGTCTAATAAGAGCCTAATCACAATACACTCTCTCTAAAAATGGCAATTGTGGCAGAGTTTACAGAATCACCTGTACTAATTACCCCTTAGTGGTGCTTTTTATTAGTCCCAGTGGAATCAGCAGACCACCTAGAGGGCTTGTCAACACAGGGCATGCATTTCCTCAGGGTGTAGTTCAGTGTGTGTGTGTGTGTGTGTGTGTGTGTGCATGTGTGTGCTTATGTATTTGGGTCAATGTGCTGAATGGTAATAGAAATGGGAGCAGTATTGGAGTGCCTACTGTGTGAGGTGGTGATGACTGCTAATGAGTGTGAAACAGGGCTGAGAGGTCGAGACCCCACTGAGTCCCTCGAGACCTAGAGAGAAATCTGCCCCAGAGAGTGTTCTACATGTAGACGTAAAGAAGAGCGCGAGAGAGAGAGAGTGTGTGTGTGTGTGTGTGTGTGCTTGTTTTGCACCTACTGTTTAGAGAATGGAGTAATTTCCTGTCCTCTTCCAAAGCATTCTGTCATCACTCTGCTCCCACTCTACTGTGGGATTTCCTTTCCCCATTCCCATTTTTGTTTTTTTGTTTGTTTGTTTTTATGCCATCTGAGTGCAAGTTGAATTAATTGAAATCATGTATGGTTCCTAGATTTGTATGATTTTATGAGTATTTTTGAATATAATAGTTTAATAGGCTAGCTTTCCTTACCTGTCCTTACCAGATACAGCATGATAAAGCATTAAGCAATAAAAACTATAATTGTTTTGGTCCAAACAAGCCGAGTTTGACAAGCATCATTTTGGTCACATGATTTACATTTCTTGCACTGGTTAGCCCCGCCCCTACTGAATTATCATTGGGCCAAAGAAGCCTTCCTATGTGTCTTAAACAGAATGTTTAAAATGAAGGCAATACTGTTGTTTTCCTCTTGTTTTCTTAAACATAATTGGGTCATGAATGAATATTATTTTATCTAAATATTTACTTTTTTAAGCATAAGACATTTTCAGAAGCACTGTTTGATTAATGTGCAGACACTTTTACACTTCAGCTCTTAGAAAGTTGCCACTACCATTAGTTTCCATTTCTGTGGTGCCGCCCACACAGAATTCTCATTGGACCAAAGTGCCACTCTTCATGTATTTTAAATGTCCAATATGGCTGAAGAGAAATTGATTGAGAGGTTCAGAAACAGATATTTCATGACAAATTCCTCCCAAAAAAAAAAACAATAAAAAATAAAAATAAAAAATAAACATTTTAGAAAATCACATCTGATTAAGCATCATAGAAGTCATGAAAAAGGTAGGTGTGCTTAGTGTTGAAAGTGCACAAAAAGAGGCGTGTTTTGTGATTGTTCAGAATTTTTTTTTTTTTTTTTTTTTGCTTTCAATGTGAACAGACAAATTACTTGTAGCAGGAATCATGTCATTTCATGCCTGGTTAGGATTTCATTTACATGTGTCATAGTGTTATAGTTCATCCAAATATAAAAATTCTGCCATCATTTACTTATACTTCCCTTGCTCCAAACCTATTTGACTTCCTTTCTTATGTGGGACATAAAATAAGATAATTTGCGAAATTTCTCAGTGTTGTCTGTTCAAAGGAACCTAAAGTAACCAGAATATCTAAGTAACAAATAAGTAATTTTAAACTGACATGAGAATAAGTAAATAATGACAGAATATAAACTTTTGGGTGGACTATTTAAAGGAACACAATCATTTTTATGGCGCATCTTTTTTAATTCCACAATAAATTATCACATTCACTCTCAGTCGTAAATTTGTCTTTCCAATTATATGCATGACAGAATTATTCACGTTTCTTTCAGACAAGCTGTTGCATTACAGTCTGTTAAAACACTGTGCCCGTGTATCGGAGCGATCTTAGAGTAAAGAGAACACACAACATTCTGACTTTCCATATTAAAATCCCTCTTTGCTAAAGGCAAAATCATTCAGATCCCCTCCGTGTTCACTTTCACTCCCCATTGCCTCACAGGAAGGGATCATCTTGTTAGATTTATACTTAGCTAGGGGGTCTACATCCAGGAGGGCCTCCCTATCTCTCTCTCTCTCTCTCTCTCTCTCTCTCTCTCTCTCTCTCTCTCTCTCTCTCTCTCTCTCTCTCCTTATCTCTATCTTCTTCTTTAGTGAGGTATTTGACCTGGTGGTATGCTCCAGTGGTGCAGAACACTCCTGATGAGGGGTTTCTCTGCTTCCTTCATCTGCTTTTCCGTCACACACACTGACACTACACCACATCGACCCACACTCTCCCCTTAGACCAAGGCCTAAATAGCCAATCAATACAGCCACCGCAGCTGTTCCTACCTCCTTATATTTACCTCGCATGGCAGCCTCACCACGCGAGCGGCTCCCTGAAGTAATCAGCTCCCTCCACTGTGTCTGAATAAAAGACCGAACATTGAAAGACAGACACATCCTAAATGGACTGTGTCATTGTGCATGCATGAATGCACTGGGAGACGAGAACGTGCAAATACAATCAAGAGCCCTAGCTGTGGCTACCAAGTCGTCAGAGCTCCCCAAAACCTGTTGATCAGTTGCTCCAATCACCCCCATTCCTGCCTCTCCTGATGTCTGAGTGATTCTATTCCTTTCTGCCGGAGTCTGCTAGCTGGGTGCCCAGCTGATCGAATAAACCATCGGCAAACCCCACAGCCAATGAGTTATTGTCTGCAATAGCCGAGTCACAAGCGTCCATTCCAGGACCACGTCCACCACTACACAATATCTGCTGGAGCTGCTGTTATTGGCGTTGGAAGGGAAAAAAGCAGCACGGTCATTTCTCCAGTAGAGTGCTTGTTCCTCCATTAGCTGCCTTAATTGAGTAGACTTTTATACTTCAGCACCTTATTAAATCAGAAGAAAGCAGGCCAGAGAGTATTACGTGAGAGTAAATTGATTTTGGCACCATGCTGCTCATCTACTTTGGCCGTCTTCACACAAACCCAATCCTCCAATTATTGTTTATGGCTTGCCTCTTTGTCTTTGCTCTCTTGCTCATTCTCGTTCATTCTCCTCTCCGTTCTCCTGCTTTGAGCCATCCGTAATATTTTGTCCCTGCTTAATCCAGTCCCGAGAGGACACAGTACTTTGCTGTTTGCATCTTTGTTAAATGCTAACCATGAGGTTTCCATCAGATACTCTGCACTTGGTAATAAATAAAAAGATCAGCAGAAATATCAGTATGTGTCTTTGTGGGTGAATCTATCCGTTGTTCTGTTGTTTTATAGTTTTGTAATTTATAGGTAATACTATTACTATTATGATTCAAATGATACCCATTCTGCATCATCTATAATAGGCTTGACTTTGCTTTTTTAGTTTATACAATCATGTTGAAGAGGACAATTCGAGAGTTACCCCTCTTTAGTAAATACAGTTGTCAATTTCACTGTGTAAAAGCCACTCATGATGAATAAATGAGGCCTGCCACCCGCACCACTACCACCAACGACGGATGAAATGTCCGCCAATAGATCATTTCAGCTGAATAAATAAATCCACCAAAAATCCACTCTCCACCCAGCGCTCTCTGTCGTCTGTGCAGTGTGAAAGCGCAATATATGCATAACCATAATCCCTAAACATGTTGTCATTACATCCCTTGAATTACCATTTTTTATCCCATGCTCTATTAAAAGATTGCACTACTTACACAAACAGACACTTTGTACCGCTTCATGTCTGCTTCAGCCAAGTCTCGGAATTCAAACGCCACTGAACAACTGGAGAGATCCATTAAATCCATCAGTATCCCCTCTCAAACCCCATTGGCAGGCTTAAGCCCCGTAAGTACACATGATATAACGACAGAATACATGTTTTGGAAGCACAGTAAGCATTAATGAAAATAGCACAGTGAGGATAACAGCAACTCATCTGCATGTTTGGTTGACATCTGCTTAACAGAATCCTCTCTCACTTTGATCTGCCTTGAATTGGCCACTGAATCTCACTTTTCACATAAGTGATTTTGACTGGACTGTGAGCCTGATTGTGTCATTGAGCAGAATTCAGCTAGCAGCTTATGTCTGATTCTACCATCAGGGACTGTTTGCAGATGTGTTAGGATTCACCTTTCAAAACACAGAAGCTTGGGGAGATGCATGAAAGTAAAATGAGCTTATTAATTCATGCTATGATGGTTCCATGTGTTATATTCTCTACAGTGTGATGTGCAGGAGGGATGCCCACTGGATCCTGTCACAGTAACACACAAACCGTCTGGCAACTGACATTGTACTGTAATCTTGATGTGATCATGATGGGGCATATTTTAACCTATGTCATGTTCTGAATCTATCTATCCATCCATCCAATTTTTTATATATTTTAAAATGTAATTTGCTATCTGTCTGTCATCTCTGCAAGATATACCTATAAACAAAAACAAAAAGAGTTGATGAAAAAGGTAGATATATTACTTTGATTTAAATTATGGTCCTTTACGTACATACTGCAATTCTGCAACCTATTAGCTGTCTCAGTTCAAATTCGGTTAAAATGCAATTATGGTTTTAGTTGACAGTTAATGAGAAATAAACAGATGTTGCCACGAGTTTGGCAGAAACTATAGCCAGGTTTAATTTGTGGGCAGTTTTTGCACTAATCATGACAATGTAAGCAACATTATTCTCTGTTGGTGCAGTGTTGGATATGCATTTGGAGTTGACTTACTATCAGTCATGTATGCACGTATGATAAACATTGACCTGGTGACTACATTGCTGTATCTGTTTGCTAATAATAGTAGTCATGCAAACCTTAGTGTATCCACCTACACATCAGTACAGATCGTATTCTTATTTACAATCATTGATTTATTGGTTTAACCCAAAGCTATTTGCAAGTGAGAAATAATATAACACAAGTGATTCATAATAAGAAGTTGTTTAAATACATTTATTTTAAGTAACTGTTCCTTCCTGATGCTCACAGAGTTCTCCAGGGGTTATTTGACCTTAATTTGTGGTCCTTCCTGCACACTATCTTTCAGATTCTATTAAGACTTTTGTGAAGACTGCATTGTGAAGTCTAAGACATGGTTGAGCATGTTGGTCTTTCTGCATCCCGCAGGTCTCCCGTTATGGCCGGAGGCTTGTTTGCTGTAAACCGACAGTGGTTCTGGGAGCTGGGAGGATACGACACAGGCCTTGAGATCTGGGGCGGTGAGCAATTTGAAATATCTTTCAAGGTGAGTTAAAGCATCTGGGTCGATTCCTCTATGCAATTCGCAAATAATACATCAACTCTTACAGACCTTATGAAGGCTGCTTCCTGTTGTTGGCCTTTCAGAACAAAATAATCAAACAGAACACAATAAGACCCATGCAAGATACAGTGCTTTGTGCAATCCAGGCATTAAAATGGATTTCATGACACACCCTCCAAAACCACATCCAATAGCTCATTGTTCCTGATCCATTGCAAACCTTTAACTATAACTATACCATATTCCTTTTCTCACACTTAATGTGAAGTGCTCTCTGTCTGTCTAGACAATCTTTTCTCATTCTTTTCAACAATAAAGCCGGAATGAGACTGGACGACAGAGGTTATTTTCTTCACTGTGTTACTAAGCGAAGCCTCAGAGCCAAAAGCATACCAGTGGCCAAAACAAGATGGTGACAATAGGAGAGCTGTGAGTGTGCATGTGTGTGTTTTTGTGTTAAGACAGGCTAGACTGCTGAAACTAATTCGATTTTGTGATCCAGTGATTGGCTGGGGCTCTGAAGTGATTCGGTTTTGATTAGCGGAGCCAAAACTGGTGCCGATGGATGTGAGGAAGTGTTCCATTTATCAGTTCTGACATACCTGCCACCCCACTCTTTTTCATTTGACTCTCACTTGTGCTGGCACTGAACTTTGTTTTTAGAACACTATCCTCCGCGCCTCTCTAGTAACTATGGCAACTGCAAAAAAATAGTTTAGAGGCTAAACCGGTTGTTTGACAGGTTTTTTCTTTATATTTTTATCATTATTTCCTTTTATGCACAGTATGTGCCTGTTGCTATTTGTTATAAAGTTGTACCATTCACACTAGACCTTGAAATATGGTAGTAAAATAGCAAATAACATTCAATTTGAAAACGTTGGTACTGTAACACAGTGTCTCCATCTGGAACCGACATGCAACTACAAACTGAAATAAAAGCCGGGGCTGATTGGGCCTGGCATCATCCCATTGATTGGTTGCCTGCCATACTCCGTCCAAGTTTCATCCATCTGTTCGATGTAGGCAGCTTTCTAAATGCAATTTGAGT
Organism: Carassius gibelio; assembly: GCF_023724105.1. Classification (NCBI taxonomy): domain Eukaryota; kingdom Metazoa; phylum Chordata; class Actinopteri; order Cypriniformes; family Cyprinidae; genus Carassius; species Carassius gibelio. Next base: position 24,829,321 of record NC_068371.1, read on the forward strand.
CATCTTAATATCTTTAGTCCAGCCATGGCTGCCTCCCTTCATGCTTCATGATAAAAAAGGCTGTGAAAAAAAAAATCTAAAATCTTAAAACCAGATTCCTAAAACTTCATTTGTTGCATAGCTTCCTCGTTTATCCTCAAATGAGGGATTGGCAGTGGCATTTTTCTCACTGCTTTGTAGCACTGATGTTTCTAACGATTCTCTCCCTATAACGATGGGGTCTGTGAAGTTAGCTTGACCGCTAACCCGCCGCCTGGCAGGAGAGATAGGTCTGTGCAGTTTGATATCTGCAGACAGTTCTCATTGGGCCCAGCGGGTGACCGAGGAAGAGAGAAACCATCAGACTCAACTTGTCCAACTAGAAGCCCACCTCCCCCTGCCTTCTCACCTCCCTCTGTGTGTCAGTGGCCCTGGCCGAGTCCACACTCCACTATGCCTGAGCCAATACTCGATAAAGACAGGAACATCAAAGCCTTGGTCTTAAGTAGAACAGAAAGAGAAAGACGGGAAGGGAAGCATATTGAACACCCTGCTTTCCTTCTTTATCTCTCTTTTCTTTTGGTGTAAAGAGGAACAGTAGAGACACAATTGTGAAGCGGTTGGACAACTCTGGTTCTTTCCTTTAGTGGATGCCAGTCGATCCGTAATTGGAGCCCATGGTGAGAACGTTGCTTGTTGCTGGTATGATGTGGAAGCATAGCTAAACTTCAAGCTAGTCTACAATAGTCTTTCCGCATATTCACACTGAGACCTACCCAGACTGCCTGTGTAGGAACTCACAAGGATGTGATGCATGAGGCTTTTTGAGCTTTTTTAACTGTCTGAGAGAATCCAGGAAAGAGACAACTCTGTATGTACTGCGATGTAGTTTAAATGTGTGTGTTTGTGTGTACGTGGTTTTTAGGTGTGGATGTGCGGAGGCAGCATGTATGATGTACCCTGTTCGAGGGTTGGCCATATCTACAGGAAATACGTCCCCTACAAGGTGCCTTCAGGGACCAGCCTGGCAAGAGTGAGTAGGACTTCTACTATCCTTCCAAATGAGAAAGAATAGAGTGTTTCTCTACAGTGGCCCAATTCTGCTAGATTATAGTGCTCTAGATTCACAATGTTCCTGAGACAATCTTATTCATATTCTGCTCACATGATAAGAAACATGTGGTATGGATATATATATATATATATATATATATATATAGATAGATAGATAGATAGATAGATAGATAGATAGATAGATAGATAGATAGATAGATAGATAGATAGATAGATAGATAGATAGAAATCAACATCTCCATTAATCTGTCTCATAGAACCTGAAGCGAGTGGCAGAGACGTGGATGGATGAGTACACCGAATATATCTATCAGCGCCGGCCTGAGTACCGCCACCTCTCCACTGGCGACCTGACCGCTCAGAAAGAGCTCCGCAAACACCTCAAATGTAAAGACTTCAAATGGTACATGAACACCGTGGCCTGGGACCTGCCCAAATATTACCCACCTGTGGAGCCACAGCCAGCTGCCTGGGGAGAGGTGGGTGAAGAAAGACTGTAAAAACTGCAAACATTCCAGTGTTGAGACAACTGCAGAATTTAATTACTAGCTTTCAGTCGTTAATTTCATAATTTGGAATTTCAGTTGGATTAGCTACAAAAAGTACAAATGTTGAATTGAAACATAAAATGGCATGAATATAAGTTGCTGTGAATTTAAAGATATCAGTGCAGTTATACAACAAAGCAATTTGAATAAAAACAGTGGTGTATACAGTATACTGTACAGAGAGAGAGACAAAAGAGAAACCAATAGCCTGTGCCACCACAGTTAACAATAAAGCAATATAGAGGAGTAACCCTGCTGCCTTTTTTGTTTTACCTCATGTCGCTTTGTTCCCCCATAAGTGGGTGCATAATTTTTACTTGGTTTGAGTTTTGCACTAAAAATGACAAAATCGTCAATATATGAAGAGTTTGGTTCCAAAATGCAATAAATCCATTTAGATTAATTTGAGTAAAAATATGTTTTCTTTACCAAGAATGTGGCAGGATGAAAACCACTACTTTTTGTTTCAAACTTTCACATAGCATCTTTGGGTTATTAAAATCCAGGTTTTGTTTTCAAAGATTTATTATAAAACTGTATAATTTTTTTTCCCCAAAATGCAATAAATCCTTGATATTTTTTACTTCTCAAAATGCAATAAATCTATTGACTCAATTCCAAAGTTATTTTTCATATTGAAACTGATGAAAATACACAACATAGTAAGTTGACCCACATATGAAAGCCTTTCACTACTAATCTTATATACAGGCACTGGACTAAAAATACATTTATCAGTCATCGCTTCCAAATTGAATTTAACGGGTCATCTTGTTAATGCTATGAACTAATTACAGCAATAAAATTGTATCATTAACAAGAACATGAACAACATCACATTAGACCACAGAGATTCCAAAATGACATTTCCCTTAAATTCAACATCTAAAAGTGCACTCATCATTGCCATGTTACATTCATGTAGTTGACTAGAGCTATGTGCTGTATTAACAAAAACATAAATGGCATTAATAAAAACACTAACATTGACAAGCTAATCAATAAATCGAATGTGATTCATCTAATGAACGCAATGTAGTGTATATTGTCACTCAACTACAGCTCTGTGTAGTAAATGCATCTGAATAATTTCCATCTGAAAGCACGTGATGGAGATTTACCAGTACTATTAATCACAGAACCGGCTTTACTGACGAGATGTGCATGACAATCACATGCAATTTATCATGCAGCCCTTGTCTGTCGAGCAAAGTACAAAGTAGATGAGGAAAACTAAGATGCCGGGTGTATTCAAAGCACCGCCATTACTGTTTAGTGTGCATGGAATGGTGTGCTGTGATTGGTTTTTACTATTTACAATGTGTGGAATGGTGTGCTGTGATTGGTTGAGCTGATATATCGCGTTCTGCAAAAAAGGGAGACTGGCATTTGTTGCGTTTTGGGAAAAAAGGGAGAAAACATGACCTAACAACTGCGAATATCGCATTTTGCGTAATTAAATGTTTGCTTTCCAGTACCGACCAGATACAATACTGATTTTGGCAGAAACTACATCGCGTTTTGGAACCAAACTCTTCTTATCCTGTGTGAGACAGAGCATAGACAGGTAGAGGCATGTGTGTGTATATGACAGAGTTTATGCAGAAATGTTCATTGATTTATGAGAAGCACTGCCTGGTGAGATATATTTTTCACAGGAGACAAGCAGGCGGCTGGTTCTCACCTAAACCCGCACTGTCTAATACACAGCGACATCACATCGTAAACATTGTTTGCATCACTGCTTCCTAATCCATAAATACACATAACATGCGTAATACATTTATTACTCAAGCTGATACAGGCAGACAGGCTATTCAGGTCATTCATTATCATGTGGGTTTCCTGTGCCAGAACAGCGGTTCTTGGGAACACATGTGGAGAGACGGGCCTGCCAATTCCCTCCATCTGCAGTTCTGCCATGTCTGTTATAGTGGGGGGTATTTAATATGCATGGACTGATTCCCATCTTGTGCATTTTGATGGGCCTTTTTAATCACTGCTGAATGATGTACCTCACAGACATCATGTCTTAATGAATGCCCCTGGGGAACACCATCTCCTCTTTTTTCAATTCCCTGTCGTGAAGTGTCAGAAATGGCAAGTAATAATTTAAAAATGTAATTAATTTCCCATCCCAATTAATTGGACGGCTGATGCTTACCATAAAGCATATCCATCCATTACACTGAGGTAGTAATGGAAACTGCCTTTTGGTTTCAAATGTTTGCGTGGAGGGAGGCAGCCCAAAAATGTCCATTAGCCGACAACATGCTGTCCGTTTCACTTACTGGCTCTTTCTGCATTAGCGATATAAATATAGTAAAAAGGAAAGGCTGTTGGAGTGCGGCTGGGGAACCTGCTTAAGGGAAATTTTATGCATGGTAAATATCTTCTTTCCTGAGGTGAAATGATAGTAATTTGATGGTCAGGCTGATCGTTTCATATGGCTTGCTCTCTAGCTGGTCTACTCGTGCAGCCTCCTGTCACAGCGCCTGATGTATTGTTCAATAAAAGAGCCTCATTAGACTTTGGAAGCCAACCCCACAGGCCATGACAGAAAACAAGAGAGGGGTAGCTAAGGAATGAAACGGGTCCTTGTAGGCAGTTTCAGGAAAGGACAGGGGTCACGGTCAGCATGACCTCCAGCTGACAGGGCAGCAAAATGGGTAAGCAGGCTGCCAGCCATATGGCACTCGCCCACCTGCATGCATATATACTCTCTCTCTCCCCCACAGCTGTTTCTTTGCCTCTTCAATACACCCAAATACTCTAAATAATGCAATCAGCAGACTTTTCAGCCACTTTTATGCTCATAGCCATTGCTGCCAAAGGCTGTTATGGTGTAAATGCACTCGTTAGGTTTCCTATGGCTTGAGAGGAGGAAGAGAGGAGAGACTCATGCTGATTTGGTCTGATTCTGCTACTTATTTACCTCTGAAGTGTTTGTCATTACATGCACTCTTCTAGCGTAGCCTCCTATGTTTTAATTTATATTCTTGCTTTACTTTGTGGTGTAAATATATCTTAAATAAAAATGTAAGTAATTTTTCTTATTTTGTGGCCCACAAAAAAAGTGTTAAACCATGAAAATGTAGTATGTGCTGATGATTTGACTTTAGCAGCACTTAAAATGATGCAAGAGGAAATGTTCTTGCTGTTTCTTTCTAATCAGCACAACCTCCTGCTGAGGTTCTTAAAACATATTGGAACACATTCATAGCTGCTCTGACCTCACAGAAATGGGGTTTGGTTGTAAATTGCTTGAATCCAGCAGTAAATTAGGTTCTAATGCATGTCTTTGTTACCATGTTGAACAAGTCAAATAATTCATCCTGGAAACATCACTTGACGGCAGGCGCAAGGAAGGTCCAAAAGAGAGCGAGAGGCTGCTAATAGACAAGAAAATGAATTAAACATGTTTTCTTTTTATAAACTCAGGGACAAAAATAAGCATTTAAGAATAAACTGGCAAGGCACCGCTTGGTGTGACCTTGCTTTTTGCTTTCATTTTGTTCCATTTGTCAGACTTGTCCTTGCTCGATTCTCCAATCCAGCTCATTCGAAAAGAAATCACAGCCCAAATCGGATGCACTATTTCCTTTCCCGTAAATAATACGCTGTAAAGTGTTGAGCTGACCTGTAATGAAGACCAACACAAGGGTTAGGACATTTAATTCTGATGCCACACATTGACCAAAGCTTGTTGTGTCAATCTGCTGTAGAAATCACTCTGATTGTATTGGTTTTCAGCTTTGGTTTAAACTCATTCAAACTTTTAGAGTGAATTTTGGGCTTTCTGACAGCGAGCAAAAGCAAATGCATCTATAGTCGCCAACAAGAAAAGCTTTAAGTCATGCATTCACAGAGCAGAACGCTTGGACCAGAACTTCATGTTGATTTGTGGTGCCTACTAACTGATTTCCAATTACTTTCAACAGTCATGCCTTCCCAAGAGCTCAAAAACCCTAAATCCCTCACCTCAATCGTTCAAGACTCATAAGCGTGAGAAAAACATATTTGAGAAAGTGGGCTCCAACAAACACACTGTAATCTGTTTGCTCTTATGGCCTTGGTATGCAGTATATAATTTCAGCAGTGGAAGCTTATGCATTGTTCATGCACTAAACTGCACGGAATAATATGTTCCACCAGAGTTCATCCTTTTTGTTAGGTCTCCTTTTGTGTGTGTGTGTGTGTGCGTGTCTATCTGTACGTGTGACCTTGCCCCAGGACCTGGTCCTCTCATGTCTCCCTAGTGAGGTGAATAAGTGAGCAGAATTGGCCTAGAAACTGCTGCCGACTATTCTATGTCTGCTCAGGAGGCAGTGGCTCCAGCCGCTCATGCATTATTGAGCTGCTCTGTGACAACAGTCGGTTCACCTGAATGCCTTAAAGAAAATTAGTTGACCTGGACAGCCAATCAAAAATTGAAAAAAGGAGACCAATATAAGGACAAAGGGCAGCGGAACTCTCTGGAGTTCATGCAGTGGGGAAAGTGCACACGTCTTTGTGAAAAGATGTATTTTGAATGAATCATTATTTAAATAGGCCGATTTAGCACTTGAAAAGATTGGAGATCAGGGGTCATATTGTACCGCACTGCACAGTTGTGGAAGAAGTGAACCTGAAGAACCTTGTGGAAGAAACTATACCTTGAATCCACATTTCAAGAGCACCGTAGAGGTGATTGTTATTGTCAGGAAGTACTCTATCACATCTAAGTAATGTAAAGCACATACCTTGTGTAAATATTTAGTAAAAAAAAAAAAAAAAAAAAAATTTACACATGCTTTTGACATTCTCAATTCATTAATATGCATAATTTTAGACATTTTAATATTCACAGAACTGTTAAATCTCAGGCAACATTTGTTTATAGAGAATATTGATAAAATTTTGCTAATATAATATTTGTTCCAGTAGAACATGTGGTATAGTATAGTATAGTATAGTATAGTATAGTATAGTATAGTATAGTATATGATATTGAGGTTTTGTTGAAATTGCAATAAAGACCAAAATTAGTAAACATGAATAACTGGAAAAAATAAATTAGTAACCAATAATGATAATGTGCCATTATTTTTAGCAAAAGTATATCGTGGACTTATATTATGTATAAAAATAATAATAATGATGATGATGATGATGATAATAATAATAATAATAATGTTATTATTAATAATAATAATAATAATGTTATTATTATTATTAATAATAATAATAATAATAATAATAATAATAATTTAATTAATTTGTTTATTTATTTAATAATAATATTGATTATTATTTAGGAAAAATCTAAATATTTCTGGCACTTTTTTTGTTGTTGTTGTTGTTTGTTTGTTTTTTGTTTGTTTGTTTGTTTTTTGTGGTGGTGGTGGTGGGCATAGTTTGGCAGGGCAGAACATTCCTAATTGTTGAACCCATGTATAATTTATTCAGTACTAATAAATTATGCAATAAACATACAATATTTATAAACTGAAAAAAAGTAGTAGTATTATGTGTATTAAAGTATTCTTCCCACTTTGACATCAGTTAAACCATTTTATGTGTGGAGCGCTATTTGTATGGACGAGTTCCTAGCTGTGTCCAAAACCATGATTTCCATGTCTGTTAGGATGCTACCTTCAGCTGCCTATGTAGACAGTACAGATTGTGAGGCAGCTCACTAGGTTTTGAAACAGTGCTTATGTGTATATTACAGTACAGATTTGTCTTACAAACTTTTTAATCTCCAATTCCTTGTTCTTGAACTTTGTTCGATACAGTGACCATGCTAAAGCTAACCTTGTTAAATCCTTGTGCAAGTGATGGGAGGCATTCAGCTAATCTTTTTCTGTGTCCATAGATCCGTAATGCAGCATCTGGTTTGTGCATTGACTCTAAACATGGCTCTACGGGCACAGAGCTGCGTCTGGACACTTGTCTGAAAGAGGGTGCGGAGCGGACATGGGCACACGAGCAGGTATGAGGCTACTATTCTGTACACCATCCTGCATTGCTGAGCACTTCTTTGTGTGAATGGTGTGAACAGCATTAAGTGTTCATGTAGTTTCTTAAGCAACGATAAAAACTTTGAAGCCATGATAGCATGACATGGAGCTCATTCTGTGATAATCTCCTTGAAATTAAGAGAATCGCTGTTCCCTGTGGTGGTTAGATTTTCACGTTTGGCTGGAGAGAGGACATCAGGCCTGGGGACCCCCTGCACACCAGAAAATTCTGCTTCGATGCTATTAGTCAGAATAGCCCCATCACCCTGTATGACTGTCATGGTATGAAAGGCAACCAGCACTGGAGCTACAGGAAGGTAATGCAGTCAAAAATGTGAACATAGCTACTCATTCTTATGATATAACACCAATCGATGAGAATAACTGTACGTAGTGACTAAAACCATAAACATACAAATATCTTGTTTTAACTTCTTTCAAGTAGTTTCTTCAAAACTTGCCTTTGCATAGATTTACAGGCATGGGGTCAAGGTCTGTCTAGTCAGCATGACCCTGTGAAGCCCCTGCTGGTGGATGCAGAAACTACACGCTCTGTCAGCAAAAAGAAACCTTTCTGTGTTCTCAGAAAAAATGAAAGAAACAAAGAAAAACTCTATTACGAAACTTCAATAAATTAATAAATAAATATCATATTACAATAGAATATTTTAAAAGTTCTTGTAATTTTTTTTTAGATCATTATTGGTTTACATTAATGTAATATATGTTTGCATGTATGCATTGATGCATAGGATTTTAGATTAATATAAATAAATACAAACCTTTAAATTTACCTTTACCTTTAAATGATTGTATAAGCCTTAAGATCAATATACATAACTATATATATATATATATATATATATATATATATATGTGTGTGTGTGTGTGTGTGTGTGTGTGTGTGTGTGTGTGCCTTTAAACATATAATATTATATAAAAGTAATGTAAAGTTCAATAGTCACAATATTTTTTTAAGAACAATATAAATATAATAAAGATAACTGGCTGGAATAAAAAGGGGTTTGTGCTATTGAAATAAAATCCAATAGAGTCTACAAGAGTAATGTTTCACGCCAGGTGTTACATTTTCTTATAGCTTCATACATTTTCATATACCATCTCTAAGGAAAAGCCACACCTGTCTTCCTCCATATTCCCAATCCACATCTTCTTTAGGAGGTCAGTAAAGTATATCTACAGCACCAGAGCAGCGATAGGACAGAGTGTTCACCTTGTAACAGAAGCCCCTGTGGACTAATGTCTACTGCTCTGGGCCCCATCACTAACGCCGGAGCCTAATACAGAAGTTCAGTTTTTCTAGCCCTTAAGCGAGGTAGAACGAGCCTAAACTGAGATATTCCCTCTCTCATAAGAGCTTTAAGGTGCCAAGCAAAGAAATCACCGTCATTGCAGGATAGGTCAATGACAGCGCTATAGAAAGAGGAAATATACAGTTGAAAGGAAGATGTGGTACCTGGCAGTGGAGCTGCCTGAGGCACAGTGAACAGTAAATCAACCCAGGGGAGAGCGGCACAGAACTGGAGCCGAAAGCCCGAAGGCATGTCCCTCCTCTACTCAGCTTGATCACTCCCCAAGGGACACATCCTCTATTTTTCACCAGCTCTGTTTGGCATACTCAGTAGTTTCTAGCATAAAAAATATGCATGCCCTGTGTGCTGTGGAGAATGCTTTCAAGTGGAAAGTTTCTTTGTTGTCTTCCACCTTTTGATAGGATATTGATGTTGAAGCACTCCCCCGTTCTTTCACTTTTATTTACCTTTCACCTTTTTCTCTCTACCTCCCTCCTCTCCCATCCATCATTTATCAAATTCTCACATTGCACTTCCAAACTTAAGTCATGAAATGGAAGTCAGCTTTTTTTGATTAGCGTATTCTGTGTTTAGTTCTTCAGTTGCACCCCTGTAATCTGATTGATGGCAAGTGGGAGATAAAGCAGGATTAGACCTCCACCAGAGTCACGGTGAACGTGTTTCTTGTTTATTTTTATTTTTTTATTTCTCTCTCTCTCTCCATCTCTTCTTTTTGCTACAGGATAAGTCTTTGTACCACCTGGTGAGCAACGGTTGCATGGACTGTAGCCCAGGCGATAAGCGGATTTTCATGAACAAGTGCGACCCCGAGTCTGAAACACAACAGTGGATCTTCCAGAAAGTCAACACCACCGTTCTGGACAAATTCAACAGCGGCGCCAGCTCATAGGACCTGGGGTTGTGGTCAAGCCGATCATCTGGCTTCCACATATACACACACCTCCCACAATCCTAAATGTGGGCCTGGATGTTCTTAATGTCTGGCTCTGGGTTCCTCTCAAGGTTCTGCAGCAGACTGAGAAAGTGCAGGCTCTTGAAAGAGGGGCCAAGAAACACAGAGTGACACGAAGGCTGGTGGAAACACATCCACAATTGAGCACCTTGCTGGTCGAGGAGAATACAAACAGCCTGGACTCTCTAGCAGGGGTCTAACTTGGGCCCCAAGTTGCTCCCTATACATTAAAAAACAGTGCAGCTTTAGGACTTTGGAAGTGAAAGAGTCCAGTGAAAGAATGTTCTGTATCGGTCCTTGAAGATTGCATGGGGGATTTGTATTATTCCTTTTTTATTTATTTATTTTTGTAACACTATTTATTTTTCTCTGGGATCGTTTTGACTGTATATTTATTTGAATTTATTTGGTGCCTTCTCCAGATTTAAGTTATGTATATTGAGCTCTTGTACCTGTTAGAGTATCACTTGGGTCGAGGCATTGGGTTGACCTAATTAAATGAAATCTTTGACTTTTTCAATGGAATCTATCTTGTTACAGAGTTTCTCGTCTATAAATAAAGCAGAAAATGAGTGGATATGTGTCTCTTGCCTGTGTGGTGTCTTTGTTATGCTGATAAATGGTGGTTTGGCTCCCTCTGGTGTTGAGCCATTTTCGTGTTCGCTATCACTCGTGCTTTATTATTTCACCTTTGAATTCACTGAACCTCGAGTCACTCGTTAAGTTCTGACATTTCACTAGCTGATAACAAAACCTGGTCTGTATATCTTTTGCTAACTGATTTTTTTTTTTTACTTACATGTTAATGAGATTTTAGTGACAGCACCAATTAACATTATAAATGCCATACCTGCAAGGTAGAAGTTGTTGTTTTTATGGTATTTGGTAGCCTGTCTTACCAACTCAATTTGAACACTGGCTAATTACATAGCAGATAATTTTAATTTGTATATTTCTATAACATCAATGACCTGCAAATATGTAGGCTACAGGTAAAGGTTTTTTTTTTTCTTTTTTTTTTAATTTATTTTTAAATTATTAAATTAAAATCATGTTTTTTTCTCTTTGTTGGGGAAACATATGGGCATGATAAAACCACAATGACTTATCTTGAAACAAGCGCTAGAGGGCTCCAGCCCTCCAGGAATTGAGTTTTGACACCGTCTGTAAATATGAGATGTGTTTCCATTCTTGAACACTGGGGGGAGCTTAACTCTTACAAATGTGTTCTTATCGTACGGCAAGTGATTTATCAAGTTTAACGTTACAATCATGTTTAACGTTACAAATTCAGTGTATTTCACAAAGATTTGTGCTATGTGAATTGTTCTCCTGTTGTTTTACATTTATATATTTTCATTAGAAAATATGGTGACGTAGTTGTCGTGGCCGAGTGGTTAAGGCGATGGACTAGAAATCCATTGGGGTCTCCCCGCGCAGGTTCGAATCCTGCCGACAACGACTCTTTTTTTTCTCCAGGAAAGGTTTGAGAATGGAGAACTACAAACTATAAACGCCCATAAAATGTGTTTAAAAACTACAAACATGGCGGATATACGCGACCGACGGACAGGTAGAAATTTAATGTTTACCAGGTTATATTTCATTAAGGTTATATAACATTTATATTATAACATAATAATATTTATATATAACAAATATTCATATTATTAAATAAATAAAACAAAAACGCTGCCTCAAGGAGTAGCTCGTTGATCTGCCAGTCGCAGGTCTTTCATGTGGAGAACTCTACTCATATTTTCTGCATTATGATGCATTTAAAATGATGATTTATGTGTGATGTATGTTTATAAAAGTTCACATTGCTGTTCCAGATGAAATTTTAGCCATTATTAGTGTGCACAGATCCACACTTCAAAAATCGACCTGAAATAATAGACCATCCGGGGACTTTTGTTATACTCTTTTCAGCATACTATTCTACTAATCTCACATACTATTTATATGGATATGAACATTGAAACGCAGGGTGGGTTCTTACTTGTGAATTCAATTCACTGGAAACTCGTACTAAATGGTTATTTGAATTAGTGAGTTGTCGACTAGCGAACAGCTGCAATCGGATCATTCTGATCTGTATATCTGATCTGTGACTTTATGAACTACTTTACTTCTAAAATCGATACTATTAGAGATAAAATTGTAACCATTCAGCCGTCAGCTACAGTATTGCACCAGACAGTGCACTATAGACCCCCTGAGGAACAGTTACACTCATTCTCTACTACAGGAGAGGAGGAATTGTATAAACTTGTTAAACCATCTAAACCAACAACATGTATGTTAGACCCTATACCATCTAAGCTCCTAAAAGAGGTGCTTCCAGAAGTCATAGATCCTCTTCTGACTATTATTAACTCCTTATTGTCATTAGGATATGTCCCCAAAACCTTCAAACTGGCTGTTATTAAGCCTCTCATCAAAAAACCACAACTTGACCCCAAAGAACTAGTTAATTATAGACCAATCCCGAAACTCCCTTTTCTGTCCAAGATACTAGAAAAGGTGGTATCCTCACAATTATATTCCTTCTTAGAGAAAAATAGTATAGGTGAGGATTTCCAGTCAGGATTTAGACCTATCATAGTACTGAGACTGCTCTCCTTAGAGTTACAAATGACCTGCTCTTATCATCTGATCGTGGTTGTATCTCTCTATTAGTTTTATTGGATCTTAGTGCTGCGTTTGACACAATTGACCACAACATTCTTTTGCATAGACTTGAACACTTTGTTGGCATAAATGGAAGTGCATTAGCATGGTTTAAATCGTACTTATATGACTGCTATCAGTTCATAGCAGTGAATGAAGATATATCATATCGATCACACAAGTGCAGTATGGAGTACCTCAAGGCTCAGTACTAGGGATGCTACTCTTCACGCTTTATATGTTACCCTTGGGAGATATCATCAGGAAACATGGTGTTAGCTTTCACTGTTATGCTGATGATACTCAGCTCTATATTTCTTCTCGGCCTGGTGAAATACAACAATTTGAAAAACTAATGGAATGCATAGTCGATATAAAAACTGGATGACAAGTAATTTCTTACTGCTAAATTCTGAAAAAACAGAGGTGTTAATTATAGGACCTGAAAACTCATGTAATAACCTAGAACACTGTCTAAGACTTGATGGCTGCTCTGTCAATTCTTCGTCATCAGTTAGGAACTGTTTTCTCCCAAGGTTTTTTTCTCCATTCTGTCACAGATGGAGTTTAGGTTCCTTGCTGCTGTCGCCTCTGGCTTGCTTAGTTGGGGTCACTTCATCTACAGCGATATCGTCGACTTGATTGCAAATAAATGCACAGACACTATTTAAACTGAACAGAGATGACATAACTGAATTCAATGATGAACTGCCTTTAACTGTCATTTTGCATTATTAACACTGTTTTCCTAATGAATGTTGTTCAGTTGCTTTGACGCAATGTATTTTGTTTAAAGCGCTATATAAATAAAAGTGACTCGACTTGACTTGTAAATGAATTGTTTGTTACCATTTGCGAACCGATTTAAAAAAGTTTGTTCTTGAATCAGACACTGCTTATACATGTCGGAGCACATTATATAATATAAGGAGTAACAATATGTTTTATGATATGTAGTGATATCTTATGCTATGGAATGTAGTAAAGTAAAATTAAAAGTTACTAAAAATAAAACTACTCCAGTAAAGTACAGATGAGATACTTGAAAAATATACTTAAGCACAGAAACGAAGTAAAACTACTCATTTACTGTCCACAACTGATTTTCAATCGCAACACCCGCTGACTGCAATGATAGAGCTTGGATTTGCCAGGGCAATTTTTAATATAATGCCAAAAATCATATTAATATTTTATAATAATTCCTTACATTTGTATAGCACTTTTCTGGACAATAAAAGCCCTTTACAGAAGTGCTGTAAAGGATAGGATGTCTCGAGGGTGAGTAAAACAAAGTCTAAATTTCAATTTTTGGGTAAACTAACCCTTTAACCGTTTGTGATGAATGCATTCAGAACACATAACATACAGACAATGAAGACACTCCCAGATTCATTTAGCAGTTGTGAGTTTAGACTGCAGCCTAATAGTAGAAGGGGAAAACACCTTATTAAGATTCTATCAGACAGTTGTATGACGTTGCAAATTAGGGAAAGGCGACCAGATGTCCTGGTTTCAGGAGGTGTGTTTGGTGCAATGTCTCTGGTTTTCATAGCAATGAGTAATAGTAAGTGACTCCTGAAACTTTCAGGAGAGAGAACTGCTCTTGTCAAACAATTTCCAATTTAGCATGTAATTATTATTTTTTTAAGCATTGAATACATACATTTATACACACACATAGAGAGAGTGATTAAATTAATATTTTGTTATTTTATGAATTTTCTTGAAATCTTTAATTGTAAATTCACATGTAAATGTGTATACACATAGACACTAGTCAACATTTCAAACATGACAGCTCGTTAATATTTTAGGCCTACGTGACATGATAAATGAGGGAAAATATAGAATTATCTGTTTTAAAAATGCATTTGTTACACATATTACTTAGGGGACCAGCAAAAATCTGTGTTGAAAATGTGAAAAATATGTTATGAAAAGACTTATAGACTTATATCAGAAGCATAGCCAGAATCCAAACACTATTGAAAAGTAAGGTATGCAACAGCGTCAACCTTCCTCCCGCTCTCTCAAGAAGCAAAGTATAGGTCTCTACAGGAAAGTTACCAGATCAGGGTGTTTTTAGCCCATGATGCCTGATTGGCTGACTTCATAGTGACAGTAGGTTCAGGGATGGGGTTAGGTAAGGGGGATAATTTTGATTGCATGATTTAGAAACACCCAGCAGTTTGAAAACACCCACAAAGTCATAAACACCCACTTTTGCTCTGCAGAGACCTAAGTCTCCTGGAGGCTGGCTGCAAAAGAGAGGAGAAGCACCCGGCTGGCCCTGCCCCATACCTACTGGTTTGATGGTCTTTCATAGATATAAGTTAGGAAATGTGTGTGTAGTTAGTGTGGAGTATGTTGCTTTTTATACAACATACTCCATCCTACAACAACTACGCACACATTTCCTATCATGTATGAAGTCCAGATTTATTTGACAATGGGCTCAAGCTCATCTGCATTGTTTGGTCTCCTGTTTCTCATCTTCCTCTTGACAATAGCCCATAGATTATCTATGGGGTTCAGCTCTGGTGAGTTTGCTGGCCAGTCAAGCACACCAACACAATGTTTATTTATTTTGGTGCTTTTGACTGAGTGGGTAGGTGCCAAATCCTGCTGGAAAATGAAATCAGCATCTTCAAAAAGCTGGTCAGCAGAGGGCAGCATGAAGTGCTCCAAAATGTATTGGTAAACGGGTGCAGTGACTTTGGTTTTCAAAAAACACCAGCACCAGGACCAACACCAGCAGATGACATTGCACCCCAAATCATCAGTATGACAACTGTAGCCAAATTCCTTGAAACATCTGTGTTTGGTGGCTCTTGATGCCTTGACCCAAGCCTCAGTCCATTCCTCACTCAAATTCTTGAATTGATTTTGCTTGACAATCCTCATAAGGCTGCAGTTCTCTCGGTCGTTTGTTCATCTGTTTCTTCCACACTTTTTCCTTCCACTCAACTTTCTGTAAACATACTTGGATACAGCACTCTGTAAACAATGATTGTCTTCTGGACAACTGTCAGTTCAGCAGTCTTCCACATGATTGTGAAGCCTAATGAACCAAACTGAGAAACCATTTTTATTGCTCGGGAAACCTTTGCAGGTGTTTTGAGTTGATTAGCTGATTGGCATGTCACCATATTCTAATTTGAGATAATGAATTGGTGGTTTTTTGTTAAATATGAGCCAAAATCATCACAATTAAAAGAACCAAAGACTTATGCTGCGTTCAAACCAAACGTAAATAGAGCATATGGCGCGAATTATTTCAATGTTAAGTCAACGTAAAGACGCGTTTACGCACGTCTGAAGGTCTTGCGGCGTGAATGAGGCATTTAGCACGGCACGGTAGACGCGAATTGAGTGTCTGGCACGTTACTCGCGAATGGTGCTTTTGTGCATTTACGCATTTGACGCGAATTCGCGTGTGATGCCCGAGTTGAAAAATTTTAACTTTGGTGTCAATTCGCCCCGTGTTAACCAATCAGGAGCCTGCTCAGGAGTCACTCATTCAACATGGAGGAATGACTGATGTTGTCAGTGAGCAGTCAACCGGAGCTATGACACAAGTATCATACAATAGTTCATATTTCAGGAATAAAAAGGACCTCGCTTGGAAGAGAGTGTTGTAAATGCACATTTAACAGTCCTATAAACAGAGCTATTCGTGCATCTGCTGGTTACACCATGATATTACATATCATTTTCTTTGTTTTTCAGTATCAAGTTTTGTGTTTGTTTGTTTTGTTTATACAAATTTTTGTATGATTGTGTTTGCATACAATATTGCTAATCATATACTAAACCAGTCAGGACAGAAAAGGAAATAAACGGTAGGCCTGTAACAATAAATATTTTTTTATTTCTCCCACCAGATTACATCAATCTGGCTCCATGCACTGGGTTTTAGATACCCCTATTTTGTTACTTTTTAAACACTTTATAAACTGAAAAAAAATACACACACACACACACACACACACACACACACACACACACACACACACACACACACATATATATATATATATATATATATATGTATGTATATATATATATATATATATATATATATATATATATATATATATATATATATATATAAATATATATATATATATATATATATATATATATATATATATATAACACAAATATTTTATTCATATTTATATTTAAAAAAATATCAGTCCTATGTGAGGTAACATACAAGACTTTAAGGTCATCCAAAGCCGCTGATCTGTGACGCTTGCTCATGTCTGTTTCTTTGAGAACAAAAGAATAGTACTGCGTGCGTGGCACAAAGCGACAATTCTTTTGCAATAGTTGTTCTCAACGTAAACGCTTGCTGAAATACTTGTGGAAGTCTACACTACACGTCAGCGTCCCGCACATCTCGGAGGGCCGTTTATTTCCTATCAATCATGCTGCACGTCCGTGTACATTCACTCAAACATCCGTGTGTGTTTAGATGGCATGGCTGCGTGGCGCGCGCACACAACTGCTGAATTATTTTTATTTTATTTTTTTATAATATCACTACTGTCTTTTCGTTACTGAAACATAAAGAGGAAAGTGGGAGTTTAATTGAATAAGGGAGTAACGTTAGAGGAAAGAGAGAGAAAGAAAAAGACAGTGAGAGGGAGGGACTCTATGTGACCATACAGGCTGCGGGGTGTTTATTTATTTGTGCTGGCTCCCCTTTTTCTTTCTTTATTTCTTTCGGTCTTATTATTTTTCAACTGATTTTCCAAAATGAGGTTAAAAGTTGGATTCATCCTTCGGAGTTTACTGGTCATCGGCACGTTTTTGGGGCTGGTTTTGCTTTGGTCTTCCCTGACACCGAAGGCAAACGACGATAACCCGTTTGCTGGTGTGCTGGTAAAGTACTGCTTTACTGTTATTGAGTTAACGTTATCCAGATACCGGAATGTTTTCGTTGAGCTGTAAATTTCACCCTGTGTTAGTATTCGTCAGACTCGGCTAGCATGATGATTAGCATGCTAACTGCTGCGGTTGTCATGGAGATGAGCAGCGAGAGCTGACAGATGAATTAAAACAGACACAGACGTTTATATGTATCCCGTGTTTGCATCCAGATGAACGAAAACACCCAGATATGGCTATAAACTGCTAGCACTGAGAGCTAAATGTCGCTCTCTTCATCCTCATAAATGTCAAATTCAGCGAAAACCCGGAAGGTCGTGACTGTAGTTACTGGTTCTTTATTTGAGACACGCATCATTTATGTGAAAATAACATAAAAAGCAGCTGTTTTCAAGTAAAATGTTTATTTCCGGCCATCCTTCCAGGTGGTTTGGAGTAACAGTACTGATTGTGGACTAAAGGGGTCTTCGAGGTTGAATAGAGGGGGGTCGATATGCGTGCGGACTGAGTTAAAGGCCGAATATCAGTGTGTACAACGACACACATCTCAGCTTTCACAAGATATTGTGTAGAAATGCGAGTGTGAGCGCACTGACACGTGGCACATCTGACAGCTTTCTGTCAATGGCTGTAGCAGCTGTCTGCTTTACCTTGGCTTGTCATTCTGGCATCGAAGTTAACGTTAGATTTATTTGCACACTGCTTTTGAACAGGGCATACATTGTTTGTACGGAGTCTCTTCTTAGTTTACTCGCTTCACTTTAGGTTATGTTTTGCATAATGAGTTCATATGTAAATATATATGTTTTTAGGGTTAATGTACCTCTAACTTAGCTAGGTTACACTACAACACAAACACCACCTCCCCACCACCACTTTGTCTCATATTTGTCTTTTCATAGGCAGGAAGAGATGCAGGGAAACTCTTGCAGCCCGAGCCTCAAAATAATGACATGGCTGACCAGTTCAAGCCGGTCGTTCCTTGGCCCCACGTCGAAGGAGTCGAGGTCGATCTGGATTCTATCCGCCAGAAAAATGGTGACAAGCCGAACCCTGCATTCAAAGCCCAGAACCAGGAGAATGTCATCCAGAAGCAATATGTCACCTTTAAGCCTCACACCAATGCGTTTAATGAACCTGTGTTGAAGAAAGGAGTTCTGGGAAACTTTGAGCCTAAAGAACCTGAGCCTCAGGGGGTCCAGGGCGGACCGGGAGAGGGCAGCAAAGAGTTCGTACTGGGACCGGAGTACAAAGATTCTGTTCAGGCCAGCATCAAGGAGTTCGGCTTTAATATGGTAGCTAGCGACATGATCTCTCTGGATCGAACCATTGATGACTTACGACATGAAGAGTGAGTATGAGAACGCAGGCCATTCTGATTTGCAAATGTTTTTGGGTGTGTGTGTGTGGAGAGATTGTGGGTGTGGTGGTAAGTTATGGTTTTTGGACCTTTATTTATTTATTTTTTGCATTGTTTTTATAGGCATTTTACCTCATGAGATAGTAACCCATTGATTCTCTCTTGTTTTAGTATGTTTGACTACAGTTTTTACTTAATTTTTTTTTTTACTTATGTGTTTTTAAGTTGATCAGGCCACACACACTATAGACAGTCAGGTTTGACATGTTGGTTTTTCCAAGTTATTTTTGTGATCACACCCAGAAAGATGAAAACGATAAGGACACACCTTATCAAACAAACTATTTCAGTGGCATAGTAGATGACGAATTGCTTCCTTTTTCAGCCACGTCATTTCAAATTTTTTTCAGTTCACACTAACAACAAATACCTATTTAGTTTGCTCATGGTACCATCATAATATCATGAATTTTGTGATGTAACACCATGGGACATGGGAAGTACCTTGGCAAATATCAAAATACCTTCTGATAGAAAAGTTGAACTTTTTTGCAGTACATTAAAGGTATGAATCTTATACCCTTTTCACTCAGAGGACAGTTAGTACTAAATGATAATGTGTTTTAATGTTCCTGACATTAAATAGGATCGGCATTATGTACACAACTCATCCAATGAAATGTTGTTTGGCCACATCACAGCTGAATGATAAGCTGCAGTCTCTCTCTTTAACTCCCTTCAATCTGGAAAGCTGGATTATCTGCCTGAGATGGCTTTATGAATTCATACAGCTTCAGAAGTGACCTGAGGTTTTAAAGTGTCCCTATTATGCCATTTTTACGGTTCCTAATATTGTTTCAGAATATTTTGTTTTCTCAAAATATGCATTTAATATAACCTTATTTTCCAGTGATTCTCAAACAATTAATTCGGAACAGTTAAAAAAATCAGTCTCTCTAAACCCCTCCTTTCCATGAGCCTGCTCTTCTCTGATTGGTCAGATGGTCTAGTCTGTTGTGATTGGTCTATGGCATACATCAGTTTCGGAAACGATACGCCTATTTATATAGTTCTTTATATTGAATGCTTTTTAGCCTTTTGTGAATCCTACATTGAACTCACTGATATTAAAGAAGCAGTCGTCAGTAGAATGACATGTTTGTGGGCGGGGTCAAGTTGTTCACAACTGCCCAATGTAGAACATAGACGCGCATTATTCAAATGTGTTAACCTGTGTAGTCATTACGGAAGTGGGATTTGAACTACTGACAGCTCTTTTAGGCTGTAAAGTGCATAGCTGATTATTTATTTTGGGAGACAATAACTTTATTTATTGTGCACTTTCAGCTTCACAACTTTGCAGATCATTTACATTCACAAACAGCTACATTACACACTGCATTAAAGGCAATATTGGAAAAGGCCTAATAGGGGCACTTTAACAACAGGTCTAGCTTCAGGTTTGGTCCCTGTAGTAGGTCATCCAGTTTGCACACAAACTCATTGTTTAGGAGGATTTCTCTTCCAGCATAATTATAAAATGGTCACACCTCACACTTGTTTTACGTTGAGTTGATAGAACAAACAACATACAGGATTTTTACCATCAGAAGTTTAATCATTACTGCGGTTTTATGGTGCTGTATTCAGTGTCATTCCTTTTGGAGAGAGTCTGAAAGGTGGGTTTTAAATGGATAGTCCATCTGAAAAAGAAAAACCATTTACTCGTGTCTTTTCAAAACTGTAGTATTTTCATTCTTCGTTGGAACTATTTTGAGATTTTTCTTTTGAGAAATGTGTTTCATTGTATAGTGGAAGTCAATGGTAAGCCAAAACTGTTAACGTTACCAGCAATCTTCTAAAGATCTTCTATGTTACACAACCATGCAGGTTTGGAATGACACGAGTCTGCGTAAATGATGACATGATATTCTTTTTTTTGGCGAACTATTCCTTTCATGAAAATTGTATTGAACTTGACCTGCATACTTTTATATAAATCTTGAAAATGCTTTTATCAAAATACATACATACGCACATACTAATACAAGGTATGCACTTTATCAGTATGTCTCTTCCCTGGGGATTGCACTAATGACTGTGGAGTTGCTAGTACCATGTTGTTCAACAGTATTTGCACTACATGTTACTGGGAACTGAACATCCTGCACTGTTCTCTGGTGCCATTGTCATCATTGGTTAATGGTCCTTTAAGACTGATCAGGTGTGTGACCTTTTAGAGCACAAGAGAGTTCTATTTTGGTTTAATCTATTTACCTTTCTCAGATTCAATAATGCTGATTTAGACCGTAACATGAATACATTAGGGCATTTGTTTTGGGCGAATTTCCTTTTGTGATACTGAATTGCTGGTGAGTGTACATAGTGATACCAACTTTTGTCTGAAGATGTCAGTGTTTTGTGACATTTGATGTCATTTTGACTTGATTTGATTTGACAAGTGATGTTTGGGTTCAGTTTATAATTTGACTTCCTCATTAGAAAAAAAAAAAAGATTCATTTTGTCATTTTAAATCTGATCTATTTGTTTGGCGCATCAGTTTTTTTTTTTGTTTTGTTTTTTTTTTAGAGGCAATTACTTTGGCCCTTGTGGAAATGACATCACTCATTGCAACATGAAAGGAAACAGACAAAAAATAATAATTCATTTAGAGCCCTCTAAATAATCAATCTCATATATAACATGTTCTAGCCTATAAAAAAAGACCATGTCAAGACCATAGTTTACACACAACTAAAAAAAACTGTTATTCAAATAACCCAATAGAAATTGTCTAGTGAACACATAATGATTAAACCCTCTGAGTTGGCCTACAAATTGACATCTCGACCGAACATTCTGTGTTAAATTTTGCTAAAACATGTGAAAACCGTTAGCATTAGCACTAAGATGGTGACAGCTGTTTTTTTTTTTTGAGTAGTGCAGCACACCCCGATCTCCATTGAGACTGAATGTCATGGGCGTGAGTTGCTCTTCCAGTTTAGTGGCTTTACTGTGTAAGACAGGTTAGAACATATGACTTGTTACATGGGACTTAACTCTGATGCTAAAAAGGGGGGGGGGGGGGGGGGGTGTTGCTCTGCCAGTATGTTTTAGACAGGAAACAATATTTTTAATGGGTTTTGGGAGGGAGATGTTGTATGTTGCAACATATAGGCTAATAAGTTTAATCTAGCCTAAAGGGGTCATTTTATGGAAAATGAGGACTGTTTCCTGAACCAGTAGTCTGCAATGCGTCTGTGGCACAAAGGCTGTTTCTTTAAAGCTGGGCAGTTCTAATTTTACAAGGACAGTTTGGCGCTTCTGACTCACAGCCTGTAATTATGTTTTTTAATATTTAAATAATTTACCACTGATGATACAAACGCGAGTTTTGAGCAGTGTGGAGTAGGCCTTTTTATTGTTTCTAAGATCACAAATGCAGACATGGTTTTATGTTTATACAGCACGATACGCAATGCAACACGTAAAAAGACAGTATAAGTCATTATAATCCGTAATCATGTCCCCACTGGATGCAACAAATGCCTTGTGTATATAATGGGTTTTATTGTTTTTGTCTTGGCGTGCTGGTGTTCTGACCGGTACACACACATCGCAGTATGGCAAGGAGTGTAATATTTCCGTCACATGCTTGATGTATTCAGCCAATCACAATGCACTGAATAGCTGGCCAATCAGCGCAAACCTCAATTTTCAGAACTATGAGCTTTGTAAAAATCAATGTGTTTCAGAAAGGCGGGACAAAGAGGAGACACAATAATGTACATTTTATGTATTTTTACCTTAAACCGCATAAACACATTTTATTGCGCCAAATACACAAATGTTAATGTTCAGTTTTTTTTAGCAATGTCATATGCCCCTTTTTTTAAGCAGGTCGATGTCCTATTTACTTTAGGTTTCAAGAATTTCCTCATGCATACACTTTCTATTTTTTAAGCTGCTTAAGCTTTACTTTAAAACTGTTGTTTGCACCATATAAGAATTTATACATAAACTAAACCCTTGTGCAAATAACCCACCTAGAGCCTACAAACAAAGCCAAACATTTTTTCCATCTTATCCTTTTTTCTGTGTGCTTATTCTTCAATTTCATAGCTCAAGTAGGTCTGTTATTGTATTGTTTTTTCAACTACCTCTGTATTTATACTATATGAACATAAAACTTATATTAATTTTTTAATACGGTTGAGTTTGTGCAACTCCTACTGTAGTTTAAACAGCTTTTTTTGCTCCAGTCCCACACACAACTGTCACTAATCTTTTGAAAGTGAATATAACTGGATGAAGAAATTTTAACTTTGAGCTTCAGTAGAGAATGAGGAAGTGTGTCTGGGCATTGCTCTCCGCTTATTTAGAGGAAACAGTGTGCAAAGTTGCTGTTTCCTGTCTCACAAATTGCTTCCACGGGATGGCTAAGTGTCTAAGAATCTACCACTAATGCATGTTATACAGTGTGTGCAGTTGAGCTTACAAAATAGTGTGCTTTCTAACTATGTATATTTGTCTGTAGGTGTAAATACTGGCACTATGATGAAAACCTCCTCACCTCCAGCGTGGTCATTGTTTTTCACAATGAGGGCTGGTCCACACTGATGAGGACGGTGCACAGTGTCATCAAAAGAACCCCGAGGAGATACCTGGCTGAGATCGTCATGATTGATGACTTCAGTAACAAAGGTAGTGTGAACATTGTATTCATTTCTTCATTAAATACACGTGTGTACTTTAAAATTCAGCAGAGGTACTGGCATTATTTTGTGGAAGAAAAAAAAAACCCTGTGTCGGAGATAAGCTAACTAAACTATAACTTAACATTGTACTGTAGTGTGAGAGTAACTCAGCTGTTTTCAAATAAGTATAGACATTTCAATAACTGGAAGTAGTGTTGCTATTTTTTAAGTCCCTGCGCAGCTTGTCAGTGAACCGGCTTTGTGATGCGCATTAAATATTGCATGCGATTTATCGTGCAGCCCTAGTATTTTGAGTGAATTAATCTGTAAAAATACAAAGTAAATTAAATAATCTGATGCCCATTTCCCGTGCCGATTTTCACTGAATTAAAGTTGTAAAGAAATATAAGTAGAGATGTGCATCCGAATGAAACGGATTATTGAAAAAATGTAGGGCAGGAACTTGATGATTGGATGGAGGCAGATCTACTAAATAGAAGCTTGTTAGCTCATCATTTTAATGTAGAGAAACTACGAAATAACAGGAAAAGCTTAATGTCCATCCTTATTTGAGATCATTCTCTAAAATATGAATACAGCATTTTTTATTGGCTTTTTGATGGTTGTCAGTTCTCTAAATACTGATTTACACGTTTTGGCTGTTTTTGATTGTCACTGTCTTTCAGCAGTTACTGGTTTTTCAGGTTTAAGAAAGTGAAGCATGGTTTCCTCTATAGAGAGTCTATTCTGTGCTCCTAAGTGAAAAAGATATTGTTGCTGCAACCTGTAGGCAGTCTACCTGAAGACTAATGCTGAGCGCTTGTTCATTAATATGGGGCAGGCAGACTGTTAATGAATAGAGATCATTACTCACAGGGGAACTATGAATGAATGCAGTGCTGTGACTTGGCTGATAAGAATCAATAAAGGGCGTATAATGTTTTGTGCATTTAGTAATTAAGGTCAGTAAAACTTTGTTCAGGCCGCACACAGTTTCGATTAGTTTTTCAAATGCAATCTTTAGGGCTGTACTTTTTGCAAGTGGTCAGGTTGGATCCACTTGTTCTGGTATAATTAATGTATGGTATATCTATGCTGGTTGCTATAGTAATGATGTAGGTGTGAGCTATATGCCAATAACTTTCTTTTACAACTGAGTAGCAATCTATATTTAAAATGTGCAGTCAGAAAGCTGGACATTTTGTCTCTACAAGTTATATCACCCTATATTATATTGTTATATAATATATATATATATAATGAAGTGATTGTTTGTATGTGTTGTCTCGTTAGTTCATCTTAAAGAGAGGCTGGAGGACTACATAAAACAGTGGAATGGGTTGGTCAAACTGTTCCGCAATGAAAAGAGAGAGGGTCTGATCCAGGCCAGGAGCATAGGAGCCCATAAAGCCACTCTGGGACAGGTTTGGGCCACATAATCAGCATAATATTTAATGGGTCTACATAAATGTGATTTGTTTGTGTCATACTGTGGTTCTGTCCTCAGGTGCTGATCTACCTGGATGCTCATTGTGAAGTTGGGGTGAACTGGTACGCCCCGCTCGTGGCCCCCATTTCAAAAGACCGGTATGATTTAAGCTCTAGGATGATTTTGTGCCAACTGAAAAAGAAATTAGTTCAAAATGCAAATGCAGGGCTATAGAAAAGTTATTTCCTATTCATGTTGATTTCATATTTATGAAAAATGTATAATTTTTTTGAAGTGAAAGGTTTCAACTTGATGACTCTAAAATGTTTATGTGGTGTAACCTAAAAGTAAATTTATAGTATTTTCCTTGCACTTTAAATACAGGTGAGTATAAACACAAATTATATATTCATAAATATTATTTTTGTGGAGTTGCACCACACAGCATTACATACAATCTGAACTCTTTAATTCTCATAATAAGGTCCAATTAATCAATATTTTAAGAGACTTGTAAGTGTGTCTGCAGGGGTCTCCTCTATTAAATAATCAGGATTTGACCACATTTTTCTGGAAAGTTATTAAAATATTCATATAAAATATAATTTATTTTTTCACATTTTCTTTCTAATGTACCACCCAGGTAATTTTTATTTTATTTTTTAAATCTTAACCTATATGTATGTTGTGTTAATGTTGCAGAACGGTCTGTACTGTACCGTTGGTAGATTACATAGACGGCAATGATTATACCATAGAGCCACAGCAGGGTGGGGATGAGGATGGTCTGGCGCGAGGCGCCTGGGACTGGAGCCTCCTGTGGAAAAGGGTCCCTCTCAGCAGCAGGGAGAAGGCTGAGAGAAAGCATAAAACAGAGCCTTATCGGTAAACTTCCACCCTCCAATAAGCATGATCATTAAAACCATTCTGTCTCTCTCTTGTTTTGTCTCCCCCATCCCCTTGTATCTGTGTGTGTGTGTATGTCCATGCTTGTTTGCATGGACCTCCCCCTTGCCTCTCGTCCATCCTCTGTGGCCATGCTCAGAACGGTGTGCACAGTGCCTCTCATAGACTCTATTAACGGCAAGACTTTCATCATCGAGCCCCAGGGGGGTGGCGACGAGGATGGCTATGCCAGAGGAGCATGGGACTGGAGCATGCTTTGGAAACGCGTGCCTCTGAATAGCAAGGAGAAGCAGAAGAGACTAACTAGAACTGAGCCCTATCGGTAATTTAGAGCCACAATCCTGAGGGCTGACCACAACGTGCATAAGTGGAGAGACCTTGTCTCTCACTTATAAATACTGGTGTTGGTCTGCTTCTCTCTACTTGTTTAACAGTTCGGTTTTAACAATGCTTATTAAATACTTCCCGCAAAGTGCTAAAGCTCTGTAGAACCTGCTATGAAGCGGTCATAAAACAATGAAGTGATTTTATCAAAATACTTCATTTATTATGACTCCACTATGGCTGTTCTGGTTGAGTCACTCATATACTAGAACTACTAAACTAAGGACTCATAGACCTTGCATCTGCTTCTCTCTGCATGCAGTCTCCATTTCGTCTTGTCTGTGAATTATTCTTTCCTGTGGTAGTGACTTGGCATAAGCTTACCCCAGTGCGCATGTGCCTAGTCACCAAACAAGAGAAAGTGTGTATGCTGCTTGAATTTTTACTCAGACTTCTTTAAAATTTTATAATATGGTGCTTTCTGTACTTACCTGCAATAACATCTGCAAAATTCTTTGTAGCAACAAACAGCTTTTGAAAAAGACAAAACATGGGGATTTTTATTAAATGGGATTTTTTGTTTTGTTTTGTATGACAGCATTTTGCTACTTGTTTTGGGGTCTCTTTGGCTTTGTTCATTCTGCAGAAATCTTTCATTTTGAGTTTTAATATGTATTTTTTTTAGACCAACTGTTTAAATTCAAGTTACCTATGTCAAAAAACGCAGCGAATCCATTATGAACATTTAGGCTGGGACATATTAGCAAAAAAGCTTGTAAAAAATGTTTTCCAGACCCCAAAAAGAACTAAATGCATTTCAGATTTTTCCTGCCATGCTGAACAAAGCCTTGTCACTTAATGTTGTAAAATACTGTAGTGTATATGTGTGAAACGTAAGGGGGAAACATTCCTGACAGGAAAATATGTGTGTCAGGTCTCCTGCGATGGCTGGAGGACTCTTCGCAATAGAGAGAGATTTCTTCTTCGAGCTGGGCCTCTATGATCCAGGCCTTCAGATCTGGGGAGGAGAAAACTTTGAGATCTCCTACAAGGTACTTTTACATTACTTTTAAATTGGTTGTGATCTCTTTCTTGTACTAGATTTTTGTCTTTCACCAAAGTTTGCATACAAGGTAATTCTGTGTTTGTGTGGTTATAATGATCTTTGTCCAGGGCAACATTTGACTGCTCAACATTTCTCTTAAATAGCTCTGCATGTGTTCAGTCTTACCAGCTGTCTCTAGTAGTATTTTATATATATATCATATATTTAGCAACATATTTATCGTAATTCAGCAGTTTATTTGTGCGTGAACACTTTCTGAATCCCTGCCATGTTTGTGTGTCCCGTGTAGATATGGCAGTGTGGTGGGCAGCTTCTGTTCGTGCCATGTTCTCGGGTGGGGCACATTTACCGTCTGCAGGGCTGGCAGGGAAACCCACCTCCTGCTCATGTAGGCTCATCCCCCACGCTTAAGGTCAGTTCAGCTCTTTTATTTTGTTTTATTTTTTATATATAATCACAATTTTATGAATCTGGAAAAAAATCTGGGTCACAGTTATACTTTAGGCTTTAAATCCAGTCTGTAACCTTCACTCTCCTTTTTGGCTGCGTGTAGAACTATGTGCGGGTGGTGGAGGTGTGGTGGGATGAGTATAGAGACTATTTCTACGCCAGCCGGCCTGAGACTCTGACGCTGGCCTACGGAGACATCAGCAGCTTGAAAAAGTTCAGAGAGGAACATCGCTGCAAGAGCTTCAAGTGGTTCATGGAAGAGATCGCCTATGACATCCCTCTACATTACCCGCTGCCTCCAAAGAATGTGGAGTGGGGAGAGGTGCATGCATAATCCATAGAAAGAAACTGGTTTAAAGATATTGGCATTTGTCATAATTCAGTCATTTTCTTTCAATAGATTCGTGGGTTTGAGACCAGCTACTGCATCGACAGCATGGGCCACACCAATGGTGGCAATGTCGAAATCGGGCCTTGTCATAGAATGGGTGGGAATCAGGTAAAGGAAAATGATTTAGCAGCGGTACTTTGCTTTTTACAGTTTTTATAGCATTTTTTCCTTCATTTTTCTAATGCCTTTCTCCAGCTCTTTAGAATTAATGAGGCAAACCAGCTCATGCAGTACGACCAGTGCCTGACAAAGGGAGGAGACGGATCTGCTGTCATCATAACACACTGCAACTTAAACGAGCACACAGAGTGGAGATACTTTAAGGTATGTCACAGGAGGTATCGACCCTCTTTTGGCCTTGGTGCCTAATCAATAAAATATTTACAGCAAAGGTGACACTTTAAAATTGGTTTCAGTAGTCGAACACTAGGTTATGTAATAGCTTCTGTTGGTTAAATTTATATTTTAATGGTTCAGGAGTTTGGTGTCTTAAGATTTGATTTAATGCTTTTGAAACGAGGCTCTTATGCTCTCCAAGGCTATATTTTTGATACAGTAAAACAGCAATATTGTGAAATATTATCATAAATTAAAATGTTTTATTTTTTTGAATATATTTTAAAATGTAATTTATTCCTGTGGTGGCAGAGTTTTCAGCAACCATTGATCCAGTCTTCAGTGTCACATGATCCTTCAGAAATCATTATAATTTGCTGACTTGCTGCTCAAGAAACATTTATTATTATCAGCATTAAAAAACAGTTGTGTTACTTAATATTTTTCTGAAAAACATGATTTTTTTTTTTCGTGAATAGAATGTTTGTCACTTTTTTTGTGTGTCACGTCAAGATAACAGCATTTATTTCAAATATATATACTGTATTTCTCGGACTATAAGTTGCACCTAAGTAAAAGTCGCTTCAGTCCAAAACTATGTCATGACGAGGATAAAAACATATTAAGTCGCACTGGACTACAAGTCGCATTCATTTAGAACCAAGAACCAAGAGAAAACATTACCATCTACAGCCGCGAGAGTGCGCTCTATGCTGCTCAGTGTAGGCTACAGGAGCACTGAGCAGCATAGAGTGCCCTCTCCTGGCTTTAGACAGTAATGTTTTCTCTTGGTTCATTTCTCTCAGTCCATGTCAAAGTAATTTTGATAAATAAGTCTGACTATAAGTCCGGAAAATATGATATATATATTTTTTTTTGTTTTTTGTAACAATATAAAAGTCTTACTGTAATTAATTTTTGTTTAATGAGTCCTTGAAAGTGTAACTTTTGGCACTCTAGTGCTTCATAATAGACCAAACCACATGCATCTCATTGAAGAACACTGTAGATGGAGCTACTTCTCTGTTCATGGTTATGACCGGTCAGGCAGGTACTGAGCTTGTCATCCTGACAGATCTAAAGTCATCCTAATATTATGTTTTAGTCATTCTGTAGTGTAGTGATTCAGACAGAAACATGGTGTAGAAGATGGAATCCTCATTTAATTGCTCATTATATACAATTTGTACTAAAAAAATGGTTACATAGTCTTAAAAAAAGTTACATAGTCTTAACTTTAAACTTAAAATGTACATATTTAACTTTTAAAGAATAAGTATTCATTTCTTAAAAAAGAAAAAAAAATATTGACCCTAAACCTTTGGAAAAAATTAAAATGTAAAAACATAATATCCTTTAGTTAACAGATTGTTAACTAACATGAAATGACATTAAATAAAGTAAACAAAATCAGTACAGTATTAATAATAAATACTGCAAATAGTTTTTTTGTTAGTTTATGATGCCTAATTTAAGACTTTCATTGTAAAGTGCTGATCATTTTTACTTTGAACCTTGCTGTATCGATTCTTCAGTGAACTTCTCCAATGCTTCTGATTTCTTATAGGATCTACATCGATTCACACATATACCCACAGGGAAATGCTTGGATCGCTCTGATGTCTTGCACAAAGTTTATATAACTGACTGTGACAACAGTAAGAGCTCACAGAAGTGGGAGATGAACAACATTGTGGCAGTTTGAGAGTCATGCTCAAATGTGCTTTAAGGATAAACACTTGACTACAGCAACAGGTTTTACCAGTATACATGTGACTAAGTTTAGTCATCACCCGAACAACTCTGAACTCTGATCATACACCCCAACTCCATTGAAGACAATGTTTACATCGACTTATCCCCAGTGTCCATCGCATGGGTTTTTCTTTGAAATCCGAGGATCGAAGGGATCTACCTAACAGAATGATTTTCACAGAATGTGCAGTGTGTGCTGCGATAAATGCCACTTTTGTTGCTGTTCCATTATAAAATACAGGTTGTCCGCCAAATACTGGGATGCATATATTTTTTTAACACTGGACCTGTTTGAGATGACAACCTGCCACTTGAACTATTTTCGTCTTTGGCACAATGGCACGTTTTATTTTTTGCATATACTCTGGGTAAAGAATGGTAGTGGAGAGAAAAGGGAAATGGGGTCAACTATGAAGAAAATATAAATGTATTTTTGTCTACGGCATAAATGTTTGCTTGGTTGGGGAATTATTTTACTTGTATGTGAAAATCAACAATTGATCATAATACTATAATGGGCAAAAATCATCTTGAGCAAGTGGAGCAAATTTGTGTTTCAAGGGCAAGAATGATTGCAATGTGTACATTTTTGTTTGTACAATGTAAATATGATTATTTCTAAATTAACGTTTTGAGATATGGTGGGATTCCCAATGAAGGTGTAAATAGCTAACTTATAATGGCTGTTTTCTCAAGAAAATAAATGGAACATTTTTACCAGTCTGCTGTATTAAAGTGCTGTTTTTAGCAGGTTAAATTATTTCAACTATTTAGAGGATTAAGTTAGAACTTTCCACAAATAGGTTACCCCTCAGTATCCCGTTTATTTATTTATTGGAGGAATATATCACATCTTTCTGTACCAAAATTAGGTTAGATAAAATATATAATACTTAATTGTTTAATGCAGATGCCATGCTGTTGTTTCTTGATTAGTTGTTTCAAATTTTATCCAAAAGTGGCAAAGCTAAAATTTTAAGCTAAACAGGTAGTTGGTCAACATTTTGTTCTCTAATGTCATGAAATAAAGAACCACCTCAATTTATTGATGGAAAAAATAGACTCTATTCTCGTAAAGTGCCTTCTTAAGCAGAAATGATCCCAAGCATCTGAAGAATCACAAGACTGTTTGTGTGCTGGTTAGGTTGTTTAAGGCAGATTAAGCTGGAGTACCAGCTGTGCAGCAGTCTTTTGAATACAGGCGAGATGACATATGATATACAGTAAATCTTATTGTGACTGCATAGAACAATATACCCAACCTATATATATATAGGACCACATATCACATGACAAAGCTTAGAGGAAATCACGTATTCTCAACTCTGGTTACAGATGAGGTTGCATGTGTATTTATGTCACTTATTTTTCAGATAATGTCATCACAGGAAAGATAAGCATTTCCTTCTCGGAGTCAACCACATGACAAAAAAATAAATAAAAAGTAAAAAAAAAAATAAACAAGTTTAAGATGACATTACACCCCATCACAAGACACTGAGTGTAACTGAAAAAAAAAAAAAGCCACAAAACTTTTGATATAAAAAAAAAGTTAAACTGCTAAAGCAGAACCATGTAAACTAAAAAGTTATTTTAAACTAAATTTCATATGGTTTACCTAGCCCATTAAAAAAATTTATGCATTTAGCAGACACTTTTTAATCCATTAATAAATAAATATTACAATAATCTCAGTTACTCAATCAGCACTAGATGAAATTCTGCAAAATTCTTTAATAAGTCAAAATTGCACACAGTCAAAAGGGGAATTGGTCATAATATACAAAATTTAAGAAAAAAAAAAATAATCTACACATCCTTGAAGCTCATTTTAAAAATAAAACGCTACACAAATTGTTCCTTATGTCTTAAAATGGCAGTAGAAATAATATCAAACTGGGCAAACCAAAGCAACCACAGCTATCAAGACAAAAAAGCAGTGCTTTAAAAAAAGCGGTTACATTAACAAAACGGCACATGACCTTCAATATGTATTCAATTATACACATTTCTGTACATGTATTGAAAAAAAATTAAATGCTAAAAAATGCATTCACATTGTTTTGCAAACAATTCAGCTCAAGTTTTCCTGAAAGTTTAATCATCATCATCGTCGTCATCCTCATCATCATCGTCCTCTTCTACATCATCCTCTTCCTCATCATCGTCGTCCTCATCGTCATCAGCTACTACCTTCTTTGCTGCAGGCCGGCCAGGTCCACCCTTCTTGCCACCATCTGCGTTTCCTCCTTTGGCACGATATGCAGCAACATCCTGGTTGGAAATTACTTGTTAATAGGAGCAAAACAGCAAACGGTTATTGGAAGTACCTGAAATTGGGCCTCGCTTTACCTTTTCATACTTCTCCTTGAGCTTCATGGCCTTCTGCTCATACGGAGCCTTGTCCTTTGGTGTAAGCTTGGACCACATCTCCCCAAGCTTCTTTGCAATATCACCTATAGAGATGCCAGGGTTGTCGCCCTTCACCTTTGGACGATGGTCAGAGCAGAAGACGAAGAAAGCAGATCTGACAGTAGAGAGAAAAAAACAAAAACGTTACTCGAGTCAAAACAGCAGAAATCTCATGGGCCTACTTTGTGCACTACTCACGGTGGTCTCTTAGGAGCATTTGGATCCTTCTTCTTTTTCCCTCCCTTTGCACCTTTAGGAGGCACATAGTTTTTCATCTCCCGGTCATAGCGGACCTTGTCAGTTTTGGCCATTTCCTCAAACTTGCCCTTCTCCTTTGAGGACATGGTCTAAAAACACACGAGACTGTGATTATGTTCTCTTAATCCATCCGCCCTACATTCTCCGCAGTCCCTTGAGTAACAGATGCTTCGTGTAATTCTGCCCCACCCCCTCCTTAACAACAACAACAACAACCATCCCCCGGAAAAACATTGCAACCCTTCTGTTCGACTCACCTTCCATCTTTCAGAGCACTTCTTGGAGAACTCCGAAAAGTTGACTGAGGTCCCTGGGTTTTTCTTCTTATGTTCCTCCCGGCAGGTTTGCACAAAGAACGCGTAAGAGGACGTCTTTCCCCTGGGCTTGTTAGGATCTTTACCCATGGCTGTGATACGCTAAAAGTGATTTAAAAAAAAGTTAGAAAAACACTCAAAGCTACAGCATGTATTTTCAGTAAAAAACCCTGCCAGGGTCTTGCTTTGTACGCTGTTAAAGCTACGGAGAACTAAGTTTCACACTAAACGCTCGTTAATCCGATCAAGTTCCTGCTTCGTTTCCACCAGATCACTCAACTAGAACAATAAGCGTCCCTCCATTTTGTTTTCCCGCCTAAATAGCAGGAAATATGAGCTAGAATGTATGTCGCAAGCAAATGGTTTCAGGTTCTAGGCGTTAAAAAGCTTTAAACTCACAAAATAAGTAGACGTGCTACTTTAGAGGACTTCTAGCTGCCTTGGGCTCAGCGCGCTCCATTACGAGCTCACTCGATGCGTTCGCCAGTCATGGCTGCTTACGCTCTTCACTTATCAAGATCACTAAGCTGGCAAAATCCTTGCAAATCTACGTGTTTCACAAAACCAACAGAGCTACAACAAAGACGCCAGCATCATTCTTCATAAACAACGCCATACTTAATTTAAAATGCAATAATTAACTTCTGTTTCATAAAAAAAATACTTAATTCGAAAAAAGTAAAAAGTTAACAGTCTTTCTTAGACATGTTAGATAAAAAAAAAATATTTTAAAACAAAACAAGAAAACTCTACCAGAGAACTTCAGACATTCTTACCTACGATCAGCCTCAGCTCTTCGACAAAACGTACGCAACGTTAGTCTTCTGGTAAACTGTTTTGTCGTTGAGCTGCAGGGCACACAAACTTGATTAAATGCCCATAGACTCCACCCTCAGAACTCTCGTATGATTGGGTGGGATACGTTCAAATTTGAATCGGCAACGTTCTAGGCGCGGTATTGAATTCCTATTGGCCGTTGGTGTTCGCAGTCAAGTTTCCTCCAGAAAATTAGACCCGGATGACGACACAACTGATTTCGTCAGCTATTGGTTGAACTTGGGATTTAAAATAATGAGCGGTAAGCCTTTGAATCAGGAAAACGCGCCTCAATATTTTGAAAGGACTTCATGTAGCAAATATGAGTATGTTGCACACGCAAAGAGAAAGTGTCTGAGGGATGATTTCCATGCAAAATCACATTCAGGTTTTGTTTTGAAGGTATAAGTGGATTGAACAATAACGTGCCATACAGATTAAAGCTGACTGTTGATGCGAGTTTTGGGTCTCGAGGCTGATGGTCTTGCAGTTCACACCTCAGTGATGTTAAAACCATTGCACTGCTATTTTTCCAGTTGCTTTACTTTAATGTACTACTTTATATGCCTTCTGCTGTACTTAAAAGTAACGTTTTGTAGTTTCTCATTTCTCAATATCTTTTCTTGTTGTGTTTTTAATGTTATTTACTGCTATATATATATATATATATATATATATATATATATATATATATATATATATATATATATATATATATATATATATATATATAACATACTTTTCAACCGAGAATACACTTGCATATTTTTTCTACGTGTTTGCCAATATTGCTGACGTTATTGTTGCGCTCCTAACCGTGCGTGATCACGTGAAACTTTGACCTTTTGTGAGGTAAAGGGCGTTTTTGTTATGTTTGTTGCATACCATTGAATATTAGAAAGTAATAAAACGGTATAATTGAAGATAACAAATTGCACGAAAACATACTTAAAACTCATAAAACAATATATATTTTTTCTAATTCTTAATATACAAACACATTTGAATCATTATTATTGCACAATAAACAACATTGCAAATATATATGATTTTCAGAAGCTGTTTTTGCTATTCTCACCAGTTTGAAAGTAAATGCTACAAATCTGTGCCAGTGTTTATATAATACAACACACACATACATGTGCCAATGTGATGAAAAAAGTCAGTTCCATGCAATGTGTGGCTATAAAGATTCATTGTGGAAAATACCCTCAGCTGTTCGACGGGAAGGCCAGGGGGGTGGATAACTGGAACTGAGATGTTTAGGAAGAAAGGCTTGTTAGTGTAAAAGTAACTTTTATATGAAAAAAAAAAAAAA
The DNA here is from genome assembly GCF_023724105.1 of Carassius gibelio. NCBI lineage: Eukaryota > Metazoa > Chordata > Actinopteri > Cypriniformes > Cyprinidae > Carassius > Carassius gibelio. The sequence continues at coordinate 24,864,615 of NC_068371.1, forward strand.
ATATATATATATATATATATATTCCTCTTATTCTCCTGAATAACATCTCTCTACCTTTTGCAATTAGATTTGAAAAGGTTAGGACAATAGAAGTGTAAAACAGTTCTGGAGAATTAGCCAAATGTCTCTTTAAGTACCCTGAGCACAAAAGGTATGATTGAAAAGCTGATTCAAGTCTGAACTGTGGACAGTGACTATTTTGTGGACTCATGCAGTTTTAACTTTGAAAATGTGTCATTCTTTATGCTTATGGATTTAGTAGGTATAGAAAAATATACAAGTGAAACATTGTCCCATTTTCTCTCTTTTGTAACATGCCCTTTAGTTTAGATTTCTACATGAAGCATATCCTGTTTGTATCTGTGGTGTGGTGCTATTGTGCTCCAAGATCTGGCAAGAGCAGACATGCTGATACAAACCAAAATGATACACTTTTCGGAAATGTGGAGAGTGCTAGTTAGTTTATGATTCTAACATTTTGATTTTCCCCATGTTCTGTCTAAAACATCTTAGTTCTTTTTAGATAAATACACCCATATATTCAAATTAAGGATTGTAAACAGTAAAACACAAAAGCAAGACTTTATTTTATTATTATTATTTAAACATTTCACAGTTTGGGTTGGATTGTTACATTGTATTTGCTGAATGCAAAACACAAACACAATGGCACCATTTAAAGCCGGGGTCTCCAAATTGGTCCTGGTGTACTGCAGAGTTCAGCTTCAGCTTGCCTCAACACACCAGCCTGATGTTTCCAGTATTACTAGTAAGACCTTGCTTAGCTGGTTCAGGTGTGTCTGATTAGAGTTTGAGCTAAATCTGCTGGACACCTGTCCTCCATGACCGAGTTCAGAGACCCTTGATTTAAAGCTTTACATTTCAAATACTGCCCCCTTACATAGGCTTTGTTTAAAACAGTGCCTCTCAAAGAGCCGCTGTCGAAATATCTGTCTATTCTGTATAAATATCTGTCTACCACGCTGCCGAAGAAAATCCAAAAAAATAAAAACAACTTATTTTGATCATGTGCATGTATTAATAGATCGTTCAAAATAGATTTAAAGACGCCTATGTTCACCTACCGACCACGGCTGGCTAGATCCGGTGTGCCTGTACTCTTTATTTGGCGCCCTCTTGAGAAATGACTAAAGCCTACAATGTCGAATCTGAGCTCATGCATATTAATTAAGCCTGACCTTGCTTCAAAACCTTCCAATGGTAAAAGCGAGACCCTGAATATTAATAAGGCAGCGTTGACGTTGCTGCGCAAATTCCCACAGGGAGTTTTGTTTTATTTTATTTATTTTTTTTAATATTTGCTAACACCTTATGACTAATCACTGCAAAAAAAAAAAAAAAAATAGTTAGCCAAATAAAATCCAAACATTATAATTAATAAGTGAACAGTTTATAATAAAGAACAGACACACATTGCAAACACAGAAAATACAACCGAACGAAGTTACTAATAAAATAAGGTATAATGTTCAAGTACAGAAATCTAGTAATTACATTAACTTTCACTCTGTATGATGATGATTAAGCTTTGCAACTAATCCACGAATCAAATACAAGCCGAGCCGTGGGTCCTGTTCTCGATAGACGACAGCCCTGTTGGGAAACACTGCTCTAGCAAACACACTGCGCTCTAGCGGTAAGAGCTTGTAATTACAGCGGCGTGAACAGCGCGCTCTGGCTGTTGCAGAGACAGTTCACGTCGCACTCCAACAAATGTAAATTGTACATTTCTTGTATCTTCTCCGCTACTTTAGTAATTATATGGTTATAGATTTTTTCGGTAGCATCTCAGGTGGTTAGAACCGCTGTTACTATTCCAAGCAGGACTGTATAGAGAATATAGCAGTAAGGTTAGGAAAATACGATTTTAAAATAAAGTCTCTCTCCACTCAACAAGGCTGCATTTATGTGCTCACAAATAAAGCAAAAACACTAATATTGGGAAATAGTATTACAGTTTAAAATAACTGGTTTCTACTGTAACACATTTAAAATATAATTTATTATGCAAAGCTATATTTTCAGCTGTCAATGCTCCAGTCTTCAGTGTCCCTTTAGAAATCAGTGAATAGGCTGATTTGCTGCTCAAGAAACATTTATTATTATCAATGTTGTGTACAGTTGTGTAGTTACTTAATATTTATGCAGAAACCATTCAAATGTTTGGTGTGTGCATGTGTGTGTTTGATAGAGGGGAATAAATTGATCAAAACTGACAGTGAAAACATTTTTAATGTCACAAAAGATTCCATTTCAAACAAATGCACCAATGAATCCTGAAAAACGTTTCCACAAAATATTAAACCGCAAAAACTGCTCTTAATATTGTAAATAATAAGAACCATCATTAATAACTGCAGCTGAGCAAGTCCGAATATTAGAATGATTTCTGAAGGATCATGTGCAAAGACTGGAGTAATGATGATTAAAATTCAGCTTTTTATCACAGGAATAATTTACATTTGAAACGATATTCAAATAGAAAATAGTTATTTCAAATTGTAATAATTTACGATCACAACTTCTTAGGCAAGCATATGAATTTGCAGAAAAGTGAAATGGTATACCTTTTTGTTCTTATTATTTTACTGGATATTACTTAGCCTATATGATAGAAGATATTAGAAGAAAATGTGTGTGTGTGTGTGCAGGTTTATGGTTTATATTGGGACACAAATATGTGTAATGTTGTGTGTAACGTGAACGGCTTAAAGGACAAATTGCTTAAAAACCTAATGTGTATGAAAGTACAGATCGTACATTATATAAACCACATGTGTGTGCGTGTCACGGATCTGCAGTTTGTTGTTGGATGCTTACCTTTGTATTTGCTATATATTAATTTGCTTTGCATATTTGAAAAGTTACTGGCTGGATGTTGGCAGCGTCTTAATTGGAGATTCAAAGACCACTAGTGTCAAACAAGGACAGACATAGTTCTGGAGATATGTAGCCTATTTTTTTTTTTTTTTTTTTTTTTTTTTATAATATATTCCTTTATATTGTAATTAGTCATTTATTCGTGTAGTATTACGTGGCTTTTGAAGACCGCCAAATATCTTTTTAGAGCCTGTCTCGAACAGTGGCTATCAATGCAAGGATATCGTCTTGTTTTGTCTATTAAAATTGTACGAATTGTACTTACGGACTGTTCAAAGATTAAGTTAATTTACGAATGTGTTTACTTGACACTTACCTTATGACGCTTTTGAAAGCCTTTTTTCCCGTCACTGGACTTGTACTATAACTCGCAATGACCACAAGGTGGCGCGCTTACCCTATTTTCTTTATCATATTTGCTGAACGCTATTGCTAAAAAACATCTATATTCTGCAGTTTATTCCGGACAAAAACTAATCAGTGGTTTCAAAATATGTATGGGCATTGACACTGTTATGCATGCATAGACACAATATGACCCGATTCTGTTTATTTATTTATTTATTTTATTTTATTTTATTCATACTAATTCAAAACATGTAGAGACTGGAGAACAGAAACTATTTTGATATTCCATCATGAGCATGGTTTCCTCCACTGAATAAAATAAGGCTCTCACAATTCTGAGTTTATTTGTCACATATTTGTTTATTTCTGTGATTTTATATCAACGCAGTTCTGAGTGAGAGGGAAAAAAGTGTTATATTTCAATTCTTAAGCTCATTTTTTTTCAGTGCCGGACACGTGCTTTCATAGTTTTCAATACGAAAAAAAAAAAAAAAAAAAAAAAATATATATATATATATATATATATACTTTTGGCCAGCTCTAATCACACTAGAGCTGAGCTCTAATCGCGCTGAGATCAGTGTCATAACAGCCATCCCTTTTAAACAGAACTTTAACCACAGGTCTTTTCTTTTCTTTGCTTTGCTTTTCTTTTCTTTTCAGCCTACCAATATCATCATAAAATTGTTATAATCGAATAGTAGGTAATATATATTTTCCCAAAAGAATCTAAATCCAAAGCAGAATCGAAGTGCATTGCAGTACAACCATTACATATAAATTACACAGTGAATCAGGATGCTTTATATTTTATTTACGTTTATTTTATGAATGATTTGATTTCATGCATGTTTTTGCTATTATTTGATTTGATCTATTATTCTATGATAATTCATAAAATACATGGAATAATAGGTGGAGACCGGGGATGATGGTAAAACTGTTTGTTTGAGGGCTGTTCCTGCTAGACCTATCAAACTTTGATACATTGTAACCACATTTGTCTACTAGAAATAAAAACTCATTTGAACTTGTAATACACAATCACAGATTATGTGAGTTTTTGTCAAATACAAAGAGTTCCGTTGTAACAACCTAACAACCCTGCTGTAACACTAGCTGGGGATAGATGTAACAACAAGAGGTAATCTGGTGAAAAAAATATCTACACTTTCCAGCTGATGCAAGAACTTTATTGCAGAACAAAAAATAACAATTTAAACTAACAAAAAATAAATGTTGGAACTTCAAACTCAAGACTAACAAATTGCTGTGTGTGTGTTGTAGTTTGTCAGAACTTTCATTTTAACAATATATCAAATTTGTGTGTGTGTGTGGGGGGGGGGGGGTATTTCCATCGAAACTTTACACTTAAAACTATAACAAATTTCTGTGTGTGTCAGTCTCTCTCTCTCTCTGTGTGTGTAGTATAATACAGTTTGAGTGTGGGTGTATGTGTGTTGGAACTTTAAACTTAACAATATAACACATTTATGTGTGTGTGTGTGTGTGTGTGTGTGTGCATATCTCATAAAGGTTCAGTCAGTCTCACAGTTGTGACAATGGCTGCCCCTGGGGTGCAGGGTTTGACAAGAAACACACTTGTCCCACTTCTTTTGATAGAGTTTCCATGCTGTTGCACACAATGAAATTCTCATCATCAGACGAATCATAACACTCTTGGTCATTGGACTTGGGCTTTTTGCTTGTTTTATTATTTTGTCCCTTCCCAGACACCAGTTTTTTTTTTTTTTGCCCTTTTTCCAGTGTTCCTATAATTTTTAATGAAATGTTACAACTATCACCACCCCAAGCAGCCATAGCTAACTCTTTTAATTCAATTCAGTTCAATTCATCTTTTATTGTCATTGTAAATAGACATACAACGAAAGTATAGACTTTCCAACATATACAGCAAAAGAAAAATATAAATAAGTGATAAATATAAAGTAAAGTGCACAGATGTTATTGTCATTAATGCATGCTCTTGAATATCAAGAATGTGTTGTAGTGTGTTTTTTAATCTCAGAGTTCAGTAGAGTAGCAGCTTTTGGATAAAAGTTTGGATAAAAACTGTTCATGAATCTTGTGGTGCGTGTTTTAATGGACCCATAGCATTTTTTCAGAGGGTGGCAGTTCAAACAGATTTTAGCATGTGGGTTTGAAGTTTTAAAAAAATAGTTTCTAACTTAAAAATCACCTTTTTGGTGATAAAATCACAATCACAATCTTGCTTACAGGGACACCTCTTCTCCTGTTAGTTCAAAATGGAGATGTGAGTGTATGATATGGATGACATCACCATAGTCAAACTGACAGTGTTACAACTAACCCCATGTTACAATACTCCACGGTCTCCCCCTAATAATATTCTTAATAATAAAGACAAATGGAGAGAGAAAAAAAGAACAATTGAAAACAGTTGCTTCCTTCCACTGCCAGGATCAGTCAGGGCTTCAGGGGTATGGATCCGGTGACCCTGCAGGAGGCTTAGGCTTGAAACTCTCCGTACAAAACTGAAAAATCAAACAGATTAAATGAAATGGATAGAGCAGTGATGAGCAGGGTATGTAAAATAGGTAGTTCTGCACAAAACAATGATCTAAACATTTGTGTAGAAATAAGTTGAATCTTAAGAAAAAAAATTTTTTACATTTAAAACTTATTTTAAGACAGCCTATATTGCAAAGGCTATCATGAATTCACTTCAGTGACATTTAGTCTGAAATAATCAGATTGAGTATTACACTTTGAAGTTAAAAATCCCTGAATTGTGTGTCCTAAATGCTGACCACACTCACCAGCATCATGGAATCAAGGTGTTGCGTTTTCCTTTGACCGTGATCAAAACCATTCTGCTGCAAGCACTGAAAGCAGTGGGTGTGGTGTATCAGTGGTCTGGCCACCCGTGAGAAGTCCTAATACCAGCAGACCTGTGGATTGTGTGCCCAATAAACATGGGGCCGCTCAGTCCCAAATCAATCTGCCACCCACTTCCTAAATCAATAAGCGTGCATGAGTGGGAACAGCAACTATGGCAAACAATTTAGTTACACTTTATAGTGGTTAAAAAAAAAAAAAAAACTTTTTTCAGTAGCTATTCCAGCTCATTCAGCAATGTGAAAATTGAAAGAAACATTGAATTGTGCCTTATTGCTTATGTTTTAATGTTTACAATGATGTCTGAATTAGATCAAACCCTTTTGACCCCAGATTATTTTTTTTTTTGATAAAAGTTTATTTGTCGGAGAAAGGAAAATATATATGTTTTACAGGATTTTTCCCCCCTGAGCCAAAATGTTTTATTTTTTATTCAAATTTACATCCATTTTCTGTAAATAAAAGAAAAGAAAGGCAAATACATAATACTGAAAGACAATGTTTTGGTGCCCCGTACCGACTCCGTTTTAATATGATCAAATAACTTTTTCACGTTTTCACAAAGAACTATCAAGCCCACTCGAAGGTTTTCTGGAGCAGTCATGTAGACCAGTGTTAAGAGCATCGCGAAGAGATCTGTGCAGTCACCTGCAGGACAAACGCAAAATTACACCAGAATGAGATTTAATGCCTGTTTAAACAATCAGGGAATTTGTTTTGGTTACAAAATAGGCTTTCATTGCACAGAACAACAGCAAGACACAGTAATAAATAAATAAATAAAAATTAGTTAAAAAAAAAAAACTAATAAAATAGATAAATTATATGTAGCCTATACAATAGCACATCAAACAGACAATTTAAATAGAGAAATATGTATGTAAAATTGTAATGCAGTGGATAAATTGTGACTGTGACATCAGTAGTTTTAGTTTGCCAAGTGATAGCAGTAATGCTAAATACATGTAGAAAAAAATAATTAACAGACAACAAATGGAACAAAATAATAAATAGGCAAATAAATGAAACATATTCAAGGAAGTTATATGATTTTTGTATTAATTAAATTTATAGAGTTTAACGGGCTGATGAACTAACCCGATCTCAGGATAGTGAGTATAAACAGTACGCCAAATAAAACCAAATACTCGTGGTATGGATACGTAAAAATGGACTTTGGCGTGCATATGCTAAGCTATGGGTAGGATTAGTCTTGTGGTATAAACGCGTATTATACGCTGAACCTGTGCACGCCAACAAATTTCGTATCAAATGCACGCGAAAACTGCGTAGGCCTAATATATGCACGCCAAACACATCATATGCACGCCAAAGTCCATTTTTGCGTATCAATACCACGTGAAATCGTTTTTCTTTATTCATAGCTACGCATTTTTAAGAGACTGACGATGCACAGGGGTTTGGCGAATGTCCCAAAAGCGCAGCTTCCCTAAATGCACTCCAGGAAGGTGAATGTCGAATGTCGTGCTTAATATCCTTATCATTTATCAGGTTCAGTCACAGGGCCTCTGTCTCCGATGACCCCTGAAACTTGCACCCCGAGTCGCAAAATTAAGAAAGTAGCCTACGTTAAATAAATATAAAGCTCTGCACAAAATCAGTTAGCCTAGTTAATTTAGGTTCAGTATTTTAAAAGAACAAACATTTTCCGTCCATGAAATTTACTAATATTTTGAACGTCATGCAGAACATAAGCACAAAGTTAGCGTCAATGCAAATCCCACATCTTAGGGGATACTTGCTCAGTTAAGAAATCGTTTTTTATAAATACATTTAATAATAATTTGGTAGTGACGCTGTATTTTCAGAAGCCATTAACTTTGAATGTGAAGGGGAACACAAACTGAAAATGCATATTCAATATGATCTAGCGGGAAAGTGTTTGTGGTCTAAAATAGAGGGCACCAGTTGTAAAACTGGAATGCATGATGAGATAGGCTATCTTAGGGGGTTTAACAGAAAGAGAGAGAAAAATAAATGTGATAATAAATATACAGAGAAAGAAGGGAAGCTCAGAGCAGGAGAGCAGATAGACTAGCTGTCATCACTGTGGTTTAACACAGTCAGCCACAGACTGCTCCAGAAACTCTCCATTACTGCCCAAGATGGATGGGAGAGGAACCTCTACTGCCCTGAGGGGCCCCTGAGTGACAGGAGAACCTGGGGTTGCCATGGTAGCACTGATTCCATGGTTACACCCTGATCTGTTCTTCATTATTGATTCATGAGTTTGCTGTCTTTCCACTGCCACTTCGAAGACTCTTCCCAAAAGTCGCACGTTTCAGTTGGGCACCGGCACCGGCACCGTACTCTCAGCTCATTCTTCACTGAATCAGCCACAAGCAGTGACTGAACGCTTGTATTTTGCCACATGCCATGAGGTTATTTTTACTGTAAGTTGTTGCATATTTAAGGTCTGTAGTGTGTACGGTACAGATGTTTTCATGACTGGGAAACCGAGGGAAACTGGTTCACCGATGTTAATGCTGGAATGCTAGTTTTAGCTCTTGCCCATCTCTTTGAATCTTCATGAATGGATTTTCATACTCCGCAAATGACTGAAAACTGATTTTTGTGATTTATTTGTGTCACACTTTTGTGATGCAGTTATTCATTAGGCCTACGTATTTCATATGCATTCATTTCAATACGTGACCTTAATATCATTATTGGGGAAGCATCAATATTTCAATACAATTGCGAGCAACAATTCTTAAATCCCATTATTTATAGTCCTATCCATTGAATAAATGCAACCAGTCAGTGAAAAACCGCAACAATGTTGTGCTTGCATTTTGCAGTGCACAATTTCATTTAATACAAAGGCATGTGGCACGCAGTTAACTATTTTATTCTGTAAAAAAAGAAAAAACAAGGAGTCGATTCACTATTTCCTTCTTGTTAGAAGCACAAAAGTAGGGAGCTTAAGGTGTCTTTATAGAGCATCGACCTATTGCTAGCGTCATATAATGACAGCTTCGGCCCCTGGGCAATAATGTAGGTGTCTTCTGACTGACGTCTACCTGAACTTTTCTCTTTGTTCTCGACGGTGGATTTCGTTTTTCTAAATGCATGTTATAGGACTACTGAAAAGAAACATTTCCTGAGAGCACATCATATTATAGGCTACTCTTTATAGAGTTATTAATTTGCGTAGATTTGACATTGAATTAAATTATACGGTGTTTTAATTATTATTATTATTATAAAAACACGTTAACATTTTACATGAGTGATTGCATTGATTTAATTTAAACGTCAACAGCAGGCCACTGGTTTAGTGAACGGTTGGATTCAACAAAGCGAAATAAAATTGCCAAGACAAGTTCAAGGTCGTGTTTTGTATATTTCATTCACATTTTTATAGAAACACAATCAAGTCTCTTTGTCATAAAAACTCAAGATTATTTATTTTCAGCACTAATTTCACTTTCACAAGCAAATATCACATTCTCTTTGTCATAAAAGCTCAACATTATTTATTTTCAGCACTAATGTCACTTTAGTTGTTAGTTTGACTGGCATCATCACGGCGAGTAGTGAAGTTATTCGAGCTTGAGTATCAAACGATGACAGTCTATTCCAACTAGGCTCCTCTATGCCATTTGTGCGAATAGACCTGTATTAATTTTGTTTAATTTTCCAGTTTAAAAGGTTAACACTGAATAATCTGTGTCTGTGATGAACGAAGTCTGTTTATTTTTCACTGAAGATGTATTGCACTACCATTTATATGGCTTCCATTTAAATGAAGGGGATAAGAAAAATAATTGTAAAAAAAAAAACGTATTTGGTGAGGGTCAGGCAATGTCAATCCTAGACGCTTAGTTGAAAAAACAATACTATTAGGCTTAATAGATGGTAATGTGAGGCCTACCGTTAATGGTTTGATCGCCATCTCCTCACACAACCAACAGGGAACGTGAGAAGATGAACATATAAAATCTTCACCGTCTGGACTTATAGGTCTAAATCCACAACCACGTCCATAAACTGTAAATTCAACTTTAAAAGCAACATTGCCAATACAGAATCTCTGTTACGTATATAGCCTATTATTGCTCGAATAATATGCAGTTACATCTTCACAACAATAACTGCGTTGTAGCCTATTAAGTAACACGGTTATTATAACTACACTTAATCTAACTTTAGGCTATGTATCACTGAACACTATAATGCAGAGTGTGACCTTTTGCATTTCTACCTCATTGGTCTCAAATTCCCGAAGACTGCACCCGAATTTATTTGCACATTTCAGGCTTGCTCAATTTTAACATATTTTAAAAGAAGCACGTAATGAACCATTATTTCGTCGCCTGTTAAGATTTTTGGTTTTTGAAAATATAGCCGTTTTCATGTCATGTTTCCCCCATCTGGATTTATGCTCTCGTTTAAAGGTTTTAAATGTTTATCACCGACAAAACAGAGCAGTCGCCTCATGCTCGCAGGGATAAATGGAGTGTTAGAGGACTCGCTTGAAATGACACGCACGCCCTGACCACTTGGGAGGTCTTCCTCTCCTCTCACAGCCTCAATAGTGACCGTTTTTATGCAGTAGCCTATAAGCTTTTTTTTTTTAAATATCTGTGTAGGAGTCGATTTGCTTATAGCTGTGAGGCCAGCTGTTCTGCACACGTAAAGTGCACTGGACTTTTTAGCTAATTTTCATATTTTATTTAGGCTATGTAGTCTATATGTAACATTTTATATTTTACGGTACGACTTTTTGTTAAAATATAACATTTAAAATCACATTAGGTACATTTTTTATTTTACAAACATAATTTATTTTTGTGCACTGGATCTATAAAAACATAAAAAAAAAATATCTGCCATTTGCCAAGAGCAGGCTACTGTGAATTCAAAAAAATTGCACATGATGTTGAATTAACACAATTCAAAATCGTTAAAAGGGCCATCTTTGTTGAAGCATGTCATCGCCAAGTTTTTCTTTTAAGGAAAAAAGTTGGGTAAATGTATAAATAAACGTTTTTCAAAGCATTTTCAGAAAGTTGTGCACCGCAATACAAATATACAAAATTAGTCTACAAGTAGCCAACAATTCAAAACGACAAACACAGCACAGCAGTGATAATTATTTCAAACGGCTGAATTCTTACGCCTTTGATAAAAGAGATTAGCAAGACATAAGCAAACTCTACGCAGCTTTTTAGAAGTTGTGTGCCATTTGTTATAAGCCAACAAATCACTTTCCAGGAGGTTAAACCAGTTTACCGTAGTAAACGTCAGAGATCCTGCCTCTAGCCGGTTGTAAAGGCTAGAGCCATCTCTTCTCTCAAGAATAACCTGATGGAGCGAAGCGTCTTTATTCCTTAAACTCATTCAGCTCATTCTTTCCGCGTTACCGTTGTTTGAGGAGTCTGGGCGCAAGAGTGCCTGGATAACTTTTGGAGGACGGTTTGGAAGAAGAGGGAGTTGTTTCTGTGAGAAACTCAATCTCGCTTACAGTAGCGGCCTCCATCTGGGAACTGTCACAACTGACAGCACCACGGGCACCGGCCTGATCTTCCGCAAAACGCACTCCAGCAGAATGGTACATTGTCTTAGGAGAACAGCTGATCGTGTATCACCTGATACGGTGGCGCCGCAGTAGGCTACTATTTAATTCAATCACGAACAAAATACGGTTTCGTTAGGCTACTTGAGTTTTCGTAGCCTATATTTTATATATTTAGGGGGTGAGTAGCTGGGACGCTCACTTTCTGTTGACCGTTTTCATTTCATTTAGTTTAATTAACTGTTATTTATATATAGCTATATATATATTTATATATATATATATATATATATATGAAAATAATAATGTTGAATTCTCTATTTCAGTCGATATCATATAGGCTATTTTGCGAATGGCTAGGTCAAAATGGCTGCACATGTCGGCGAAACGCTCCCAAAATCATTTAAGCTAACTCGCATGACCTAAATTAAGTTAGACTATTAGGCTATTTTATATTGGAACACATTTATGTGGGACAAAATGTCAAATTTTAATTTACGTTTAATTACACAAAAATGATCCAGTCTAATGAACTATAGGCCTATTAAATCATGACCTGGCTGCAGCTGAAGACTAGAACTTTACGAAGTTTAATATACACGACATTAAAAAGGCCTGCATATCTGTAATGCTTTTAAAATTAGATGAAGACTGCGACATTTTTTTTTTTTTTGTGCGACATATTGAATCTAAATGGTGTAGAGGCCTATCTGAGATCGTGCCACTTAAACAATATATATATATATATATATATATATATATATATATATATATATATATATATATATATATATATATATATATATATAGCTTAGTTTGTCGTATACGTGATTCTCTGAATCTCTGAATGGTTATGATTAAGGTTGAGGAATGGATCACAGGCATCATACGTGATTACGTTCACCATATAGGCACAGGATGGCTATGTTCTGACGTCAACATGTCTACTAGCCATTGCTGTAGACAGAAAAAAAAACGGAGGTGGGTCTTATGAGCTAATGGTTTACAGATGTCTGTAATACCAAGAAAAAGGTGATGTTTGGTCCATGCTTTAAAATATAATACGACCCTATAAGTTCAAGAACTTTAAGATCGAGTTTTGGATAATTACACAAAAGAGACCACGTCAATTTTTATACTGGGAAGCGTCTTGTGCCATTGCCGAGGCGAGTTGATTAGTATTGACATTGTTTTTTTTTTTTGTTTGTTTTTTTTTTGCTGGTCATGATTTGCACGCTTTAGAATTAGATACCCTTTATTTAGTAATATGGGACATGAGGTGATGGGAAGTGAGTTATAAAAGAGCTAGGCTATTTACCAACGAAATTGTATTCCTGGACCAGACTACTTATTTTTACCTCAGTGCCAGAGGAAATAAGTGCTCTTTACTGCTTTGGGCCTTCAGAAAATCATGTCGTGTCGAATGCAAGAAATGTGTTCACTTCCATCTATTAGAGAGTCATTCGTGTTACTGGAGCGGCAGCAGGTCACAATGAGGTCACGGTATTATCTGTATTCTTAATCAAGGGAGTACGGACGGTCAATTTTATCTGAGACGCCATCTTGACACTTTCAACAAATTATCTACAATTATTAGTGCATAGAACCTGTGGAATCAGACAATACTATGTAACGTAAGCATTCATTTAATGCAACCGGATGGGTCTTAAATCGCCTGTGTGTTTTCCTATCTAAGCAGATTTACTCTGCTTGAGATGTCAGTTTAATTGCATGTCTAAGCATAAAGAACCTTAGATGAAAACTACGAAGCCTGCACCGAACGAAAAACACGTAGCAAGTAGATGTAAGAATCGTTGCACAAAAAAAAAAAAAAAAAATATATATATATATATATTATATATATATTATAATTATATAAATAAATTATATATATATATATATATAAAAGGCTAATAACTATTAAGAAATAGGAAAAACAGAAAAATACTGCATGGTCTTTCCTAAATATACATCGAATGCATCATTTTAAAAATCGTTCAACAACATGAATCTGAAATAAATCACTGACGTCATTGTATTATTCCAATAATTCCAGCAGATACAAGGCTACTGACTGTTGTAATGGTCTTTGCCAAAATTAGGTTCGATGAACTGTGGTGCTATCCCCCCTCCACACCTGTGGGAAGTTTCAGCTGCACGTTTTGATCGGCACTTTATCAATCATTTGCACATCCGAGCAGGCTTTAGTTGTTAAAAGTCTGTCCCTCCTTCGTATTGTGTTGCTATGTCATTTGGTCATGGAATTAAGTTTAGTTTCCCCCCCTTCTCACAATTAAACAGCGTAGGCCTATAGTTAAATGTTTTTCGTACGACCTATAGTCTGTGCAGTTTCAATATTAGAATCGTGTTTATTTAAAATAATAATAATAATAATAATAATAATAATAATAATAAAATGCTGAAGGGTATCCAAATTAACCTACACGTATAGCCTTCTTTGCGACTTAGATGGAAGGCTATTGGTATTATTTTTTTCTGTAGCCTATTAGCTACATATAAAATACCATAGCCTATAAAATACCATTGCAAATAAATTTTATTAATTCAATTATAATTTTATCTTTTGGCACCTGCTGCAGAAACCGTAGGCTATAACCAGTTAGTGTTAATTTAATGCTGTATTCCTTAATGTCCCGATTTCGTCATGTACGCTGACATATTATCAAACTGAGTTAAATAATACAAATCTCATTTTAACACAATAATAATTATAATATTTAATAGTTACTCGAAACAACTAACAGCACTGTTACTCTAAGCAGCCTTTCCGAATGTAAGACATATAAAACATAAACATGAAAAAAATAATTAGCCACCTGTACACAATGGCTATAGCTACTAGCATTAACAATTTATATATAATTATATATATATATATATATATATATATATATATATATATATATATATATACATATACATATATATTTGTATTCAGTGTTGCATGCATAAATTGACAAACGGTTCACAACAGTCCCGTTGTAGAGTGTCAAATGTAAACATTTGTCTTCAAAACTTTCGATACCTTTTAAAAGCCAATATGTCTCAAAGCAAAACACAGTTTGCTGCTTGAATCTGTGCTGGAGGAGCTGCTGGGTGTGCATCGCATGAGTGCGTTATTTGACTGTCACGTCTATGAAAATATAATTGAAAATATATTCAACAGTCTCTCTAGGCCCTAAAACTATCATTATTTCTACTGTATGGCTGTGTTGGTAATTTAGTGTGCAATTTGCCAAGTGGCATCTTTAGATTAAATTACATTTGAATACAACAAAAGGTCTAAGATTGTTAAAAACAGTGGTTTATTGAATTAATTACATTGTTTACATCTCCAGTATTATTTAAATTTGTGTCTCTGGACGGAAGTGCACTGGGTTGACTCAACAGTTGTTTTAGACACCAGCATTGTACGACCACAAAATTACATTATAACACTTCATGACATTTACAAATAAAACATTTACTATATCATAACATCAACTAATCTTCCTCGTTACTAAAGAAGAGAGAGACAGAGAAAAGATACTGAAAGTGATAGAGAGACAGAATGAGACATAACTTCACGTATTCTCCTTAATGGCAGCTATCTAATTTTGATTCACAATGGGACAAGAAAACAAACAATAATGAACCAATATCAGACAGCAACACACAATCTCTTACCAAGAGAGAATCCTCCTTCTAAAATGGAATGGTTTTTCCTCAAATATCCACTGTCCGTAGCGGGAAATTGCACATAAATATTCCATTAAATAATGTGGGAGAAAAACTAAAAACGTGTCTTTTGCATTAGTCTCATTGTTTCAGTTCCAATGCCCAGACATGCTGCGGCCAACCAGTTCTCCCTTTAGTTTTCTTGTCATTGCTGCTCCCTGAATTTTTCAAAACGTCGTTCTGGAAAACAAAACAAAAAAACACAGACAAAAGAGATTATTTGTATGGCTATTGCACGTTACCAAATTTGATCAGTGTAACTGGTCACGATAAAGACAGCAAATGTAGACTATTAATTTAATTTAATTTAATTTATACAACAAAGAAAAAGCCACAGCAACGTTCAACAAAACAAATTTATTCCAACAGTATAATTGTAAATATTTTATATCAAAGTTTCCATTATATGTAAGTCTAATATTTGGCAATAGTGTTTATCGACATTTACGAATATCCATTTAGCCTACTTTAAAGTCTTACCATTTCTTTCTTTCGCCTTTCTTCTTTGGCCTCTGTTTTTTTGAACTCCGCTTTGAAGGCCTCTGCCTCCCCGTTCTGTTCGTCTTTGTCCAGAATGTCCATAAGGTAAGCAATGTAACTGGTAGCCAAACGAAGGGTTTTGATTTTGGACAGCTTCGTATCCGCGGGCACGTTGGGAATGCATTCGCGGAGTTCTGCGAAGGCGCTGTTGATGCTCTGAGTCCTGCGCCTCTCCTTTCGGTTTGCCGTGGGTCTACGTTTCACTGGTCGGGGTCCCATTCCAACGGCGCCGGCCCCCGGTACTCCTCCGTAGTGCGAGTGGTCGAGCCCGGGGGCTCCTGCTGAGTATTCGGGGCTGTACGACGGTGCCATACTGTAGTCTGGAGGAGACATTTCCGGATGGCTGATAAGCCACCCATGAAAATAGGGGGGTTCTTCGTGACAGCGACTGGCAGCAGCTGCGGCAGCGAAGGAATAGCCGTCATGATGCATCACCGGGTGGTGGGGAAACCCTCCAACTAAACTCATGGCGACAGACTTAAGGCGAACCACAGACAGAGTAGCCTACGCTTTGGCTCTCAGATCGTGCGTATATTTTGACTTGACGATTTAGATACCGGCTTTCTCCCCATAAAAAGTATGCATTTGTTGATTTCTAACAGAAAGTAAAAATTCAGTCCTGCTTAACTGGCCATAAGAAAGATACCGCTGGATTTCTAGCAGATCATTGACAGACGAATAAACAGGCTTCAGCTGTATTTATTAGTTGAAAATAATTTACTTACACGTATATTCTCCACTGCAAATATCCATCACGAGAAAGTCCCATTGCTATACTTATTAATGTTTTAGCGGTGTTCAGAGCCTTTTTTCTT
Source organism: Carassius gibelio (assembly GCF_023724105.1). NCBI lineage: Eukaryota > Metazoa > Chordata > Actinopteri > Cypriniformes > Cyprinidae > Carassius > Carassius gibelio. The sequence goes on from NC_068371.1 coordinate 24,881,379, forward strand.
CTTCTGAATTTCAGACTTGTTATAGAATCAATAAGATGGATGGAAAAATGTCCAAAGCCAGTCGATGTTGTGCACGCAGTTCGCTGCCTGATTCACTCTGTGGAAGCAGATGAATTCCGACGTTTGATCTCCATGTCAGCTACATCTTTTGAGCCGCTTGGGTTAATATATGTCGTCAAAACTGTTCTCAGCCAATAACGTTGTAGAGGAGGAGGGACATGAACTGCAGCGTTAGGATGTTTATGCTCCCAAATTGCACGAACCCTTGCAAAGATAGCTTATAGCTACTATAGCTTGTATATACAACATGTATAAAATTAATTTGAAGTGCATGCAAAAGGGACTGGTAACGTATTCCATGATTATTTTCCCGTATTTATTTTGTGTGTGTGTAATGACATTTGTATTTGTTTTCTATTCATTGTAAATGTAGGCTATGCACAATCACTCCAGTCTTTCGTAAGTTTAATTTGAAACTTTTTATTCTGCAATCAAATTGGTTTAATTTTCAGATAACCTGATGGCATAAACATTAGTATAAGATGCTTTTTTTAACAAACAAAATAGAAATTGGTCGTATTTAAACTAAAAGCCTGGGTTTGATTGATTTTATATTTTTATTTTGTTTTATTATTATTATTATTATTATTATTAATATTATTGTTTTTAAGTATCACTGCCTTTTGAGAGAAAAAAAAAAAACTAAGAAAAGTAAAGGGCAGACATTTAAACAGACGTTAAAACTTTATTATTGATAGACTCTCATAACCACGGTGAGCTATGCTTTTTTTATCTGGCATATATATGAACATATATATATATATATATATATATATATATATATATATATGTAATAAATTGAAGTAGCTCAAGTCGACTGAGATAGATAGATAGATAGATAGATAGATAGATAGATAGATAGATAGATAGATAGATAGATAGATAGATAGATAGATAGATAGATAGATAGATAGTGTTTAGGGAATGCTTCGCCTTGTCAGTAAAAGCGTGATTTAAAATAATAATAATAATTAATGATTAGGCAAAAATGCTGAAATCGAGTGTGTATATGTAACCGATATTAAACTAAATATTTAATCTATATACACATTCATCATGAAACGAGAAATCTTTTAATGTGGCAGTAATAAGATAAATGTATCACTTTTCCTTTCCGTATTAGGCCTATAACGTGGTGTTTAGCGTGAAATTGTTTATAGGACAAATAAAAACCCATTATAAACTCATTAAAACCAGTATAGAAAAAATAAATAAATAATGTAAAATGTATACAATTGTAAAACCTTTAATCGTTTTGACTGCATTTTATTTTATTTTTTATTTTTTTACTTAAATGATCACGCCATCGACAGCTTATAATGGGACCATTTTTGTTATATTTGTTAAATAAACATCAACGCTGCTTCATCATGTTAAGTCCAAATAAGCGCGTAGTTGAAAAATTATTGGTGTCATTAAAGTTTAGACATCACCAAGAACAGTACAGTGACAGTGAATTTGATTGTGAGATATGTTCAAATCGTATGTTTGTATACGAAACACTTTACAAGAATTATGTTTCCTGATCTGTTAATCCTCAATCGGGCGATTATTTTTTCACGACATCCATGTTTGAGCACTTCTTTTAAGTGAGAAAAGTCTATAACCTTAAACTGAATACAAAAGACTAATTCTAATTCTGAGCCCTGTTGCTTGTAATGCCTCTTAACACCATGCGAGTATCAGTGGTTGCGAGCCCTTTCGGTGGACTTTGAGTTTATATTTGATTCTTTTAATTTTGACAGTTCGCAGTGTATTTCTCCAGGTGCCAAATATAACAGCGATGTGTGAATATTTATGGTCATAGCTATTCTTGTCTGTGTGTCAGTGTTTGAGTGAAAGAGAGAGATGAAGGAGAGAAAGAGGGAGTGGTGTGTGTGTGTGTGTGTGTGTCCGTGCGTGTGTAAAATTTCACAAATTTCACAAAAGACGGTTCATGATTTATTCGTGTTTAAGTGTTGTGTGTGGGGTTCAGGCGTAATTCATCTGTCTGAATGGAAGTTCTCGAGTAATTTAAATAGGCCGAGTCTCCAGTTAATGACATATAATCAGCCTGCAGGTCACTTGGTCAGTCTCCTGGTATAGACCCCTCCTCCACTTTCTGATCTCCTTTCAAACTGAATTTTGTAAAAATAAATAAAGTTATGCAAAACCAAATATCGAGCATGATATAGGTTGCTTAATAATCATTCCATCAATCAAGACTAATGGATTATCTATGATCAAAATGTATGGATATTTTTTTGCCATAAACAAGACTGAAACAAATTATGAAAGGGGAAAAACAAATAAAACAACAACAACAACAAATAACAATAAAATCTGACTCTGTCTACATCATTCATAAAGAGCTTATTTTTTTATTTTTATTTAATTATTATTATTATTTTTTTTAGAAATTCCCAAAACCGCGTCCTGTCCATGTTAAATTTATAGGATGCATTCTCATCTATCTATTTATTACACTATTAGGCAATATCCCATATCTGCTTTCAGTTTTCCTGCTCAGTTTTGAATGTTCATTCTTGTTATTTTTCATCATTAAAGTATCCCACTGAAATATCACATGCTTTTTCGTTATATTGGACCAAATATAACTGCAAAAGTTTGAAGCCTAATGCCCCATCCCCCAGTCAGTGCAGTGACCGGTGGGCTCCTATTTTCCTCTGGAGGTCTCATTAAGAGAGTCGTGTGCTATTTTCAACATTTCCTCAATCCAGTGACTTAAAATAAAGCCGCTCAGTCTCACCGGCGGAAAACCCACTCAAATCACGTTAGCCAACTTCTCTGCCAGACGTTTGTTCTCTTTGCTGAGATAATTGACCGTCTCTGAAAACTGACATGTTTTCCCACCTTGCCTCTCCACTAATATGCCGACAGGTAAGCCGTAACAAGCGCCTGAGCTTAATTTATATCAGTATTAAGCCCGTCTGATATGTCAACTGATATGGAACAGGCAAAAGTCCAGATTTAGGGGACATTTACGAGATTTTAATACAATTCATCTGCCCTCGTGAATCACAGTCATTATAAACGGGTTATTCCAAACATTCGGTGAACTTGTTTGCTTATACACTTATACACACCTTTCTTTCTTTCTTTCTTTCTTTCTTTCTTTCTTTCTTTCTTTCTTTCTTTCTTTCTTTCTTTCTTTCTTTCTTTCTTTCTTTCTCTCTCGGTGAAAAATATATATTAAATACTAAAATACAAAATACATGTTTAAAATCGGCGTTAATATTGAGTAATTCAATTACTTTAAAGAAGACAATTTATTGCCATTAATAAAAAAAAAAAAAAAAAAAATATATATATATATAGATATATATATATATATATATATATATATATATATATATATATAAAGTGGGATATTTTTTATGTTGTTATTCTGTTTTATTCATGCATTTCACCATTAATTTAAAATGGAATTTGTCGATTAATTCTTTATAGAAAAGTTTTTGGTTTAATGTACAATATCTGTACTTTATGACAACGAGTATTCGAGATAGATTGATACATACTAAATTATTTATTGACCTTTTATTTGATTATTTGACCAAAATATTAAGCAACATTTAATTTACCTTAATATCCATAAATTAAATAATTAAATGATATATAGCTAAGCTGTGAAAAGTGCCTCAGAAAAAAATTAAAAATAAAAAAGCATTAGGCATTAACAAAACTCCCATCAAAAATTGTCATTGTACAAGTTTCCTTTCGTTTTATTGATATTTTATATTTTTGAATGTACTGCTTAATTTAGATGCTGTTTGCATAATTATTCATAAAACTAAATCAAACCTATAAAATTGGTTTATAAACTTTAAGTAATCTTTATACTAATGAATGGGAATTTGGTAAGCAGGTAGAACTCATTCAACAATGTGAGAAGACTTCAGAATTTTTAAATGATCACTAGCTGAAGGGCAACTATAACACCATATTTAACTGTATATAGCACTGTCTGTTACCAGTATACATTTTTATAGATTTCCAAATCTCTAAGCTTGTGTTCACTGTTATGTGCATGTGCACCATGAATGCCCAAACACTTCACTTTTGTTAGTAGCTGTAGCTCTTGTGAATTCTTGCAACTGATTTTCAAATATTCATTCTTGAGAACCCTCCTCTCTTTCTCCTGTCACTCTTTTCATTCTCTCCAACCCATCCATAATTCATATCTATACTAATCATCACTCAGAAGCCCATGTCTTATAACACCTGTTCACCCCCTGACACATTATATCTCATCCTCACTTTCTGAGCCAGCCTGAATGATGTGCTCTGGTGCTCCCAGAATGCCCAGATTCTGTGGATAGGATGGTTCTGCTGGTTTCCAATAATGGTTAACTCTCTGTATGATCAGATCCACTGCCACTATCTCCATTCATCTGCAAGTTATCTTCATTCTCTCCGTATGTTTTTGCAGACTTCCCCACTGGACCACAGACTTTGGTCTTTTTCCCCCTCCTCCTCTTCATCTTTCCATCACCACCCACTTCTGTTTTCATCCTCCCTTTCTTCTTGCACTGTTTTTGATGGTTCAAAGTCTCCTCACCTCTCCTTCACCAACACTCACTTCCTTTCACCACACACCCTTACACAGAAACACATGATCAACCTTTCCATTGTTTCTTTTCCCTCCTGAGTTACTCTCTGATTACATAAAGCAGAATGTGTGAGAAAAAGGGCCGAACTGAATAGAGGGTTAATCTCCATGTGCTTCTTGATCAGGCTGCTGTCCGTTTCGCACCGTTGTGGTCAATGTTGAAGCACTACAGATAGTAATATGAGCAGCACACCCGACACATGTGGGAAGTATAGGCCTCGGAGCCAATGTGGTCCGACAAGCCCCCGTGTAACAGACACGGACGACTCATCCGTTCACACACCAGACTCGCAATCATATTCGCTTGCCATGCAGCCATTTCCTCCCGATGTCTATTTGCAACCACATTAAGAATTATCTCCAATAAATCTCTACCCAAATAAAATGAGAGTGCAAAATCATTACACTAATGAGGACAGCTTGTTTTCAGACAAGCTCACTTTTCCAGTCATCATCATCATCACCAGTCCAGTGTTTCTGCTGTGTGTTGCACTAATGCAGCTACACCACATAAAGCAATTTTACCTCTCAGACTCTCTGAGTCTACCGACCAGATTTTTTCTGGAGCTCAGAGTAATTTAAGAGACAAATGAGATTCATAATTCACATTCTTTGGCCCTAACACAATACTACTAACTAGTTTATGCAATACATCCCAAATCCAATAAAAAACAGGGAATCTGGGCTTTAATCAGAGCCATATGTGCACATGGTTGCAGTGCACATCATATGCACAACAACATGACATCTTACACCAACCGGTAGACAATGCAATATGCTGTAAATTACCGCTTCCTCTGCCTATGCCACAGTTTCTGAGACAATAATGTTTTTTCTCAAGTGTTTGTGGTGGCATTATTCCTCAGCTGAGCTTAAAAAGGCTAGTTCTCCCCATAAATTAAAATGTTATCCTTATTTATTCACCCTCATGTAGTACCAATCCTTTCTTTTGTGGAACACAAAAACTCTATAGTCATAATAAAATTTTTCATTTTTGGGTGAACTGTAACTTGAACCAGACTACACTATTTTTGGGGTTACATTTTTATTTTATTTTTTTTTGCTATGCATGTTTGAGGTTAAACATCAGGGGATCTCCTTTCTCAGTTCCCCATAGTACTGTCTCTGTTAACAAGCTTCAGTTTATTGTGTCCCTCAATCAATCACACACTTGTGGATTACTCTGCTCTGCATCACATCCTCCTGGACTCTGAGCCACACATGTCTGTAAGCCCTACTTATCCAATCATGCCACATGGATGAGAGGAAAGTTTTGATGATCAACTAATTTCTTGAGTGTTACTACAGCTGGTGTATTCGCTCGGAGATTATGGACTGTTGCATGTCTGATTATTAACAAAACATTCAGAAATGAATCGTGAGGCCGTGAATCACTTTATCTAATGCAGCTGTTTAAAACCTTCCAAAATCTGACACTCTATTTGAGGAACCAAGTTGCTGTAATTGTCAATTTAATCATTCTGAATGCCAGTAGACCAGCTCCTTTATTTTGGTAAGATGATGGATGGGAATTGCCAAGCAAAAGCATCTTTTTGCAATGGCTCTGATGTGCCAAGCAAAATAGGGGATTTACCTTGCTTATCATTGTTAGTTCTCTTAACAGGTGCATGTGGCTTGCTCTGTTTTGGTTGCTAAGGCCAGGCCAGCTTTTGTTTTCCCTATGTCTTGGACTTATCTATTTGTATGGCTTTGCACATCTTTCCAGTAGTCCTCTTTGAACCCTATTTGGCAATGCTTGTGTTTTTGTGAAGCAAAGCTAAACTCTGAATGGAATATATTACAGTTAGTGTCTAGACTGTATGTAGGGTCATCACTAATAAGTCATTGTTTTCCTTTTGGAAAACAGAATGAAAACCCTTTTTTTTTGTGCAGTGGAAATATCTTCCTGCTGCTGTCTTCTCAGAATGTTCTTGTTTCCAGCTCTTCTCATTCCATTTTCTTTTTCTCTGTTTTCATGAGGGGGATAAAATCAAACGAGGATTAGTCTGTTATTACACACTTTCACAGCTCATTAATAGACATAGATTTTTATGGCAGTTATTGCAAGAAAAATGCAACTTATTTCCAGTATTTATTTGACTAAACGATGGACGTGTGTCAGTGCCTGTGTTTTCCTTCCCTCTGAGTGGAGCCATTAGGCTTCGTGAGACTTCTGTGGTGGGTCATCATATCAAACCTTAGTGGACAGACACCAGGCACACCAAACATCCAGTCCATTATTAATATGGTGAGGGTAGACTGTCACAGTGGCTATAATGGAGAGTTTTTCTTGACTCTGCAGTATTTCACCTTAGTCCATCCGGGCCTCCACCAATCATGAAGTGTGTCTAGGTTTACACGACATGGTCTTTATTCACCAGGGAAAGTGGGTGGGTGTCTCTGTTTGTATGTGAAGGGAAGAAAGACAAAGAGGGCTGCCGTGGAATTCCAGAGAGATAAATACCTAGATATGAGTCGAATCCCAGGCATCCAGGGACATCTTTACTGGACTGTTTGGGCATTACTTGGCCTGTGTTTGTGGTCCAGGCCGATTTATAGTAGTGCCGTTCGCGTCAAAACTGACATATATCATTGCAGGGCTCTCTTGGCGGCCATTATCCCCCCAACAATGTAATCCATGCACACAAGTGTGCCTAGCACTAATTTATGGCATACTGATGGATTTACACCACCCTCCCCATTAGTGTGTACATTACCTTGGGCATGTTATGTAACTGTGTTAGGGAGATTTGGGGGAAAGGATAACAAGTAATAAATTTGAGCTCTTCTGCAGTGAGAATGAAGAGTTCAGGCTGGTAAGAGCCACAGTCTCGCTGGACCTTGGCTTTACTGACAGTGCTGTTTCTTTGTGAACTGTAATGAATTCAGTACTTTTGAGGTGTTAGAACTTGAAGTAAGCTGAGAGGCATTGTGTTGAAAGTACTGAAAAATTATAATGTCAGATCAATTGACACCAGTTGGAATATTGTTGATTACCACAAAATGATTATTTAAACAGTTGTACAGCTCAAATAATACACACATTTTAAAATAAGTAACGCATTTTTAGATGCAGGCTTCACATTTCTGCTTTCAAAAAATTATTTAAAAAATTATTTCCATTTCACCGTTTCACACGATAAACGCGATGTGTGTGTTTTCTTTTATGAAAACAAGGTAATTTTTTTTTGTTGGTATTTAACATTATTCTACAAAGCTTAATTTCTGTTGAACCCAGAACATTCTTCTAATTACTATTGGACGCCTTTAAAATAGCATAGTAAGTACTGTAACTATTCCATGTCTTTTTTGAACGCTTTTAACATGCTATGGAATTATTTTTTTTATGCAATTAAAACTAAATCTTTTAAAATAAATGTGAGCTTACACTATCATTATAACTCATACAACATAAAAAGTGAGAAATTATTTTAAATGAGTAGAAAATAAATGTGGGTATCAACTGTTGTTATTCAAGCCCTTTAATGACCCAGAATCACCAAATCTCTCTAATTTAGATGGTACATCACAACTAAGGCACCTTTCAGACTAATTCATTGTATAGGCCATTCTTTTACACTTTTACACTGTCACTGATGGATTAGAGCGCTTGTGGAAATTCTCAATGACATACTTTCCTGCACCTTAGTGAGTCATTATGACTGAAAAAGGAAAGTTAGAAGAGAAGAGATGTCTAATTTCCCATTCATTCTTCCCTAAGCGCATATCTGAACAAATAAACACTGAAACAATTTACTGAAAGTGTACACCATAGAAGTGCCAACATTAACACTTCTCTGCTGAAGCACAGCCATGTCATTTTTTCAGGGCAATGTTTAATGTGAACTAAGATGTTCTTTCCATCTAAATAATAATAATGTTTTTTTCCTATATTTGGCCAGGGACATCAAGACCTGTATGTTGATGTCCATGATCCTTAGTTTTTTCACATTGATGATGAATTACGTTCATTAATTTGTGTACACATGATAGTTTTAGTATTTCTCTGAAAAATTTAGCTTCTTATTGGCATACATGCGATGCCAAGCAGAAACGAATTACATATAGTCATTGATTCGTATTTTCTATTTGGCCAAAACTGTCAGAAACACAAAGACAAGAAATGGCAACAATCCAGGATGCTTGATCCCGTAACAAATGAATCAGAGTTCATCTAAACCCTGTTTAGAGATCCAGTTAGACAAGATCTAGATCTTTGTGGATAAAACAGTGTTTTTCAAAAGTAACAAATGGCATAGACTTTAGAGCTAATTTGGCAGAGATAATCTAAAAAATGATAAATGAAGCTGGGGGAACTCTTTGGCCCTGCGTCAACGGCACAAATTAGAGCCAGCGTTTGAAGCTCTGCTAACCAGTGGATGGCACGTGAGGAGCGGTGAATAATTCTTATCCTTGTAAGGGGAGTGTTTTAATTTGTGAAGGTGAACAAGATAAATCATTTATGATTCAATCCTACGCACTTTAGAGAACACAAATCTGGCTCCAGTGATTTACAGCAATGGCCATAACTTTAACAAATGTGCTAAAACCTTTTGTGGTGAGGAAGTGTGCCTATTTATGTCGACACCTCCCCAAAGATATGGTGACAGAAAATAATCCGTTTCGGTATTAGCAGACATATTTTCTCAGGATATAGAACTCAGCCGAAGGTCATGTAGATGCTAAAATATTGTTAACAGAAACACATGCATCAGTGCTGTGGAGCAACACCCGAGAAAGTGTTTTTGGGCATGCTGGACATTCTTTCTCACGGCTTTACACCAAGATCTTTCTTGTGAGGGCCTTAAAAGCAGCACTTTTAGGAGTATGAGCATTTCATGGAGAGAATTTTAAAGTGTCAAGAAAAAAGGAGGGAGAGGATACAGATAACCACTGGGATGGAAGAGGAGTAACTGTGGGAATTCTGACCAGCTCACACTGATGGTGTTTGCATGAACCACATTGACACAGCTTCAGCTAAGCTGGAGATACCGGAGCCCTGTGATCACACCATATCTGCTGTTGTAATATTTAGAAGGGGCTTGCTTTCACTTTTACCCTTTCTGTGTTGGAAATGGTGCTAATGTTCTTTTTTTTTTTTTTTTTGCTAAGTAAAAAATAAATACAAAATATTTGTATTGAGAGGTCTGATCACTGATATATAACAGTGTAAGTTTGTTTTCTATCTTTTTCTTTGTACTTTTCTGTATTCTAAAGTTTCATATTTACAATTACAGAAATGTAGTTGCTCACATCTCCATAAGTGTACAAAGGCAAGGTCGCATGGCTCTTTTTGAGATGATATAATTAGTCATTGTGAATTATTAGAATTTGTTGCACTCATGATTTTGAAAATGCGTTTGATGTTTTGGTTTTATGAATCCCACTTATCTTTCAGACCACTTCAGTGTCCCAAACGTTTGCTGTGTTTACATCTGAATCCCTTTTTCCAGGATTTGATCCAACTACATATACAGGCACTGCTTGCTCAAAGCCGAAAAGGGGAAAGATATATTTTTTTGTTTTGCCACAAATCATAAAAGTTTGAGAAGGCTCAGGATGTGGAACTGTAAAGACAAGCTCCAGACTCTGATTATTTTAGCGTTGTCACTGCAGTTAAGGAATGTGCTGTTGAACTCTTAAAACAACAATAAATGTCTCATAAATAAGTGTTTTTTTATACAGGGTAGTGGAATCTAAAATCCTTCTTATTTGTGGAAAAAAGAGATTGTATTGTATAATTGTATAAATTCACTGAGAAACAGTTCTATAATTGAGCTATTTTGATATTAATCTAAAATGAAACATTTACCACATTATTTGAAAATGACTAGATGGCACGTAATACCCATGTTAATGCAACTGTAAATATGTTTAATATCAGAAACCTGATTTAAACAATGCCTGAAATGTACCTAAACCAATATCCAGTCGTCTTTGTTGCACATTGCTGACTATGCATTTAAGAGCATTTTTGGACCCACTTTATATTAAGTGGCCTTAACTACTATGTACTTACATTTTAATTAATAATTTAGTACAATGTACTTATTGTGTACATACATGTTTTTACATTGTACTTATATTTTTTAAAAAACGACATGTAATTACATCTGTATTTAATTTCTGTAATTACATCTATAATTACACTGTTGACCCATACTTTACACCTTAACCCACCCTTAAACTTACCCATACCTCCAACCCTCTCCCTAACCTTACCCCTATCCCACCTCATAGCAGCAAAAGTGTTTTACAATACAATATGAACACAATAAGTACATTGTACTTATTTTTTTTATGTAAGTACATAGTAGTTAAGGCCACCTAATATAAAGTGGGACCGCATTTTTAAACTCATTGATCATTGTAGGTACTAGACGTAGATGTCTATATTGTTATTTTATTAAATAATTGCAAAAATTGCTTCGGGTACTTCAGGTAGCCATATTTGAGAATTATTATCCAACTTTACTTAGATTTATTAATATTATAATTTTAATTATTTCACAACTTTCAAATAGCAATGTTTAATAATGATAATAACTGAAACATGAAATCATGTTTTATGTCCCCTGTAATAACTGTCAGCAAAAATGTACTGGTTCTTGTTACGCAGATATGTCCTGTTGGAACTTCTCATATAAGAATTCTCCTTTGCCCTTTTTGGCGATGAGCAGGCAATTCCTTTAGCTGATGATGCCTTAGGATCTTCCCATCAAGGCTGTTCGCAGTTCAGTTACCAGAGCCTCTCCCTCTGTACATGTTTACGTTCACATGGAAGTTCAGGGAGCCGCTTGAAGAATGTCAGACAGATAAACCAGTATGCTTCATTCTGGCATAGTATGAGAGCCGTAGCCAACATGTCCAACTTGTAAACAAGGCGGCCCATCGTTTGAGGATGAAGAGGGAGTACATATCCCTCTCTCTTTGTCTTGCTCTCTGCATGAACTTTTCTCCTTTCCCTGGAGGGCTGGAGTCATCTCCAGCAAGCCTCTGGATTCAGAGTTCCTTTCTGCCCAGGAGATGGATGGTCATGTTCTAATTCACGATAGCTGATAAGCTCTTATTTGTTGGGAAGTTTTTAGAGGTTAGGGAGGAAAACATGACCTCTTGAATCAAAAAAAAAAAAAAAAAAAAAAAAAAAAGTTTAGAGTACTTGATATGACTAGGTCCATGTAGAGATTCACATATAGGGGTGTCAGAGATAATATGCTAAATATCAGCCTTATATGATTTGTTGTACTTGATGCCACACACTGGTTCATTCCTCTCATCATTAATTCACCTGCAGCAGGAGGTTGTCGCTAGTGGGTCTTCTTTATTTGGCTGCCAAAATATGAAATGAAGAATTTTGCAACTCTAGGCAGGATGCATTGCTCATCTGTAGCGAGAACAAGAAATACTCACGCACTTTCCAAATGCTGCCTTGAACCTTGAGGCCCCTTGATTTATTAAAACCTCTGTTCTTAGAACACTGTCTAATCTGAGCCAACAGGCCCATATAGATACATATTTAATGTGTTGGTTGTAAACAGCAGTGATTCATATCACCATATATACACTACTCTAGGTGAATGTATGTCAACCTCATTGGGTGAATGGCGAAATATGGCATGGAGAGGTCCATGCAACAAAAATCTAAAACTTATTCAAGGCACAGGCCTACTGCCACCATGGCATCTCTCTTTCTCTGGCGCCAGTCAATCTCTATGAGGGCAGGTATCCCATGATGTTTAAGTGTTGTTGTTCACCCAGGCTGAGAGGTAGTCATGTTCATCTTGCTGGAGCGGTTTTATGATGACTTTATTTCTAATGACTTATTTGGTGGGGGTTTATAGAGGAGCGGTCGGCAGAGAGAGGAAATGAATTAGCCTCTGCACAGATGGCTTTTAAGGCAAAAGGCTGCATGACAAATGTTCCCTGCCCTCCAGACCCTGAGCCTCAGTATAACAAATTGAAAACGACGATGAAAAAACAGTAACAGGACACTGACTTCACAGTGCCATTGTATCTCGCGTCTCACTACACAGCATAAATACATATAGTAAAAATGGGAGCCTTTAATCTTTTAATACCCCAGCCGTCCACCCCCCTACTGAGCATTTGTGTCTATGTATATGTGTGAAGTCTGCCTCATGCTGAGGGAAATAGTGAGCAATTTTAGAAAGTTGCATAGTTCTATGATTCTTGTATGGTGCTTTCAACCGTGTTGAATAGAATGAGTTCTTGTCCAGTTTCATATTTTCAATGTTAATGTTTCATGTGATGTTGATGTGGTCACTAAGTAATTGGAAATCAAATTCATGAGTTTCTATGGAGGAGCGGTTTTAGCCTGGAGCTGTGTCTGCCGGCTTGTTCTCTTTTAGAATAATGATGGAATCCTCAAACCTTACAGATTTGACAATAGTAGAAAGTTCTAAAGATTCCCATGTTTGTGTTCTAGCAACAGAGATGTCAAACCATCCACTACAAGGCGCAGTGACCATTAACATGGACTTCAAAGTTTTTTATTCCTCTCAGAATAAACCAATAATACGTTTTTTTTTTTGAAGAATTGGTGTCCAAGTCTGCTTCTGTAAGGCCAGTGTCCTGCAGAGTTTTAGCTCCAACCAGCCCCATACACATTTGCCTGAAAGTTTACAGAAATCCTGGAGACTTGGAGTTCAAGTTTGTTTGGTTCGATTACAACCTAAACTCTGCAGGATATTGGTCTTTCAGGAGCAGGATTTGACACTCTTGTTTTAAAGTGACGTGAATCCTTTAGTCCAACTGAAATGGTACTAGTTTGATATTTGTGAAGTTAGATTAATAGACTTGAATAACGTGATTGTAGCTCAGCATCATCCAATATGTATACATGCTGATCAAGCTACAGTTGTCCTTCACTATTCAATTATGAAGAAAGATTGATCGAAAAAGAAGAACTTCTTTTTTTCATTCAGTAATTTCTTAAGGAATGTTCATCAGCTCTGATGTTGAGGTTCATTTCCCTCCTGCTGGTCTCTGGTGGTGGTCCCAACAGGGTTAAGAGAGTGCTGGATCTGTTTGGGACTTTAATGCTCCACTGCCCAGGAAGAGTCTCTGATAATGGTTCTTGTGATCTGTAAGGCTGTCTCTGCCTTGTTATCTGGATGAGAGGCCGACTGGAGGCCGTAGACTTATCCTAACGATCCAGTCACTCCGGAGAGGCCACCCCCTCGCTTTCTCTCTCCCTATCCCTTTGTGGAATCTTTCAAACTCAGATTGAGGCTCTTTCCACTTCCAAATTTATTGTAACCAAGCAAATGATGCCATTATAGCCCCTTTTACACTGCACGTCGGACCCGCAATATTTCCGGAACATTGCCTGGTCGCCTTCTGTGTGAAAGCAACCACGTCCCGGAATTGATTACCGAATTGAACCTGGGTCGGGGACCTAGTAACATTGCAGGGTTCGACCCAGGATGAGCGCTGTGTGAACAAAAGCCAGATCTAATTCCCTATCGAAGTGATGATGCGCATTTTCGCGCGACTCTTTTACCGGCTGTTTTGAAGGAAGATCAACATTCGCGACGAACACATATGTGCAAACTGTAATGAAGCAGAGATCAGTTAGTTCCTCACTTTCCGCGCTGACGCCGAGACCGTTTGCTTGCTTCAGTGAAAGTTTAACGTGCCTAGCGTTGTCGACTCGTACATTACACGTCACGCGCTGATGTCACGTGTCGTTACGGGATCTTCAAGGGTTGTGTGTGAAAGCACGCACATATACCGGGTCATCACTGGCAGTGTGAAAGTGCAAAATCTAGCGACCAGGGACCAATTGCAGGAACACTTTACCCCTGTATTTGCCGGAATGGCAGTGTGAAAGGGGCTTATGTCAGACATGAGTTGTTGTTCTTTCTTTAATCTTGTTGTGAACCCATTGGATCAATCTTTGCCTACTGTGAGGATTTAGTGTGTTGATATCTAATTGGATATAAAGGAAGAAGCAGGTCAAGGACTCACCATATCTTTGCTCTGGACAAGATTTGACGGCTGTTATTATTATATCACTGGGCTATTCTTTGGTGCTCAGCAGGGCTACATTGGGGTCTCTAACTCCTGCTGGGACTATTAGCCAGAGATGGGACCAAGTCACACATGTGCAAGTCTCAAGTAAGTCTCAAGTCTTAACCTTCAAGTCTCAAGTAAGTCCCAAGTATTTTTTTCTTGGGCAAGTCAAGTCAAGTCAAGTCACAAGCTATGTCAAGTCAAGTCCAAGTCAAGTCACCTTAATATTGTTATTTTACCTGCAGAATCTGATCTTAATAAAGTTAAAAGACAAGATATAAGTAACTGTCAGTAAATTAAAATAATTTGGATTTGCATTGTAAATACTCATGTTCAGTAAAATACATCATGGAATCAAACAAAATTGTAACTTCCTAAAATTATTTATTTTTCACTTCTGCCAACAGTGTTTGAAATGTTTTACATTTTGAACATTGAGTCCATAAAACAAATAATAGCTAAACATCCAACAGACTCCTCTCTGAACACCTCTCTCTCTCTCTCTCTCTCTCTCAAACACAGTTTACATACAACATTAAACTGTTACATTTCTCCTCTCTCTCTCTCACACACACACACACACTCTCTCTCTCTCTCTCTCTCTCTCTCTCTCTCTCTTTCTCTCTCTCTCTCTCTCAGAGTATAGAATATAAATATGACGTATTTTCAGTTGTTTCATACTTTTTTGTTATGTACAGTACAGACCAAAAGTTTAGACACACCTTCTCATTCAAAGAGTTTTCTTTATTTTCATGACTATGAAAATTGTAGATTCACACTGAAGGCATCAAAACTATGAATTAACACATGTGGAATTATATATGGAATTATAAACATAACAAAAAAGTGTGAAACAACCAAAAATATGTAATATTCTTGGTTCTTCAAAGTAGCCATATTTTGCTTTGATTACTGCTTTGCACACTCTTGGCATTCTCTTGATGAGCTTCAAGAGGTAGTCACCTGAAATGGTCTTCCAACAGTCTTGAAGGAGTTCCCCGAGAGATGCTTAGCACTTGTTGGCCCTTTTGCCTTCTGTCTGCGGTCCAGCTTACCCCTAAACCATCTCGAATGGGTTCAGGTCCGGTGACTGTGGAGGCCAGGTCATCTGGCGCAGCACCCCATCACTCTCCTTCTTGCTCAAATAGCCCTTGATGCCTTCAGTGTGACTCGACAATTTTCATAGTCATGAAAATAAAGAAAACTCTTTGAATGAGAAGGTGTATATATATATATATATATATATATATATATATATATATATATATATATATGCACTTCTCATGATTGGGTAATCGCGGCAGCTACATTAGTTTTTCTGATTAATTGTTTTGCTCTATGAGAAAGACAAGGTAACAAAATATTCGGGGCTTATGCCCCCTTAGCCCAGCCCTAGCGCCGCCCCTGGAATGCGTTTTTTTGACGGCCTGCTAGCGGATCATTAGGGGCCGTTCACATCACGTCTTTTGCGCGCGCAAGTTCGTTATTTCCAATGTAGGCGCGCGGTATGCGCGCTCATAATGATAGCAACGCGCGCGCGTCGCACCGCATCGAGTTAAAAACTTCTAAACTTTTCAGAATGTCGCAAGCGCACCGCAGGTCATGTGACAATAACTAACCAATCAGCTTCATCCTTTCCCGTATCAACGTTGAAAGCTCAGCTAAGATGAAGGAACAGCTGTTCATAGCTGTATATGGATTGCCATTTTGAAATGAATTTAGTAGCAGAGCTACTGCGAGCGATTTTTAGTGCTGCAAATCCATTTATACTTTGCTGAAATTTCCGCGTCTTCACTGAGAGAGAGCGTGTCATGGATGCTTAGCAACGACAGACGCCCCAGGAGCACTTCTGTCCGAGCGCTTTGGAAAGAAGGAGAAAGCGGCGCGACTAGCGTTTTCCACGCGTTTTTAGGCGCGAACTATTGAAGACAAAAGCGATGACCCTCGGTACCTCTCAGGCTGACATGTTGATGTGATGTGATATTTGATTTAAGTGGGCGTGGTGTGTGTAAGGTAGAGAGGGCATGACTGATGATAGTGTCCTGATCCAGTCACGACGCTATTCTCAGCCTGCGCTCCAGCTGAGTAATCAACTTTATTTTAAAAAATAATTTATATATTTTATATTCAAACTGAAAACATGATGTGATTAACACTCAAGTCATTCAAGTCATCGTGTCTCAAGTCAAGTCAAGTCCCGAGTCTTTAACTTCCAAGTCCGAGTCAAGTCTCAAGTCCTAAAAATAGCGACTCGAGTCGACTCGAGTCCAAGTCACCAAGTCACAAGTCCCCATGTCTGCTATTAGCAGAGTCCTGCTGTTCAACCACATGCCAGGAAAGTACCGTAAACCCATAAACAGACTTTCAAAGGCATTGCTATGCCCACGACACAGGCTCAACCTCAAAAAGAGGACAGTGATGGACGAGAGAGCATAGAGAGGGGTTGAGGAGGGAGTGAGGTATTCATTTTGACACGTTGTGATGCGTTAAATAGGCTCTAGTGCTCCTGCTAACTGCTGCAAAAACACAAGGTGTCATTTTTAACACAGATGCTGTCAAATTAGCCACTTGCCCACATTAGCACTAAGGCTAGGTAGCATTGATTAGGCAATGCTGATTGAGACCTGTCTAAAGAATCAACAGCCTCATTTACACCTGGTATTAACATCCATTTAGTCAGTCTGATCACAGAATCAATAATTTATTGTGATCTGAAACATCATCTGAAACACATGTAATCGAATTGCATTTGTAGTGTAGCACTTAAACTTCCTGAAAGTCCTTCTGACCTGTCAATCATCCAATCCAGGTTTCAAACTTTGCTGGTTATGTTAAGTCTTAACCTGTAGTTCAAAATATTTGGAAAAGTCCAGATTTCACAACACATCAGTATGCCATGTACACTGACATATATATATATATATATTTGCTTTAGATAAAATTGTTTATTTTTAATGAATAAATGTAGTTACATACACGCACCCTTGCCAAATGTATTTTATTTTATTTACTATTGATGGGGAGATGAACTGAATGTTTTCAATTTTTGGATGTTCAGATTTAGCTAAAATCCTGAATGGCCCTTTGTTAAAAAAATAAAAATAAAATGTCTGCTTGGACACATGTATTCTATAATTCACAGTGGGGCATTTCAGCAGGAGTCCGAGTACACTGAAGGCCTGGATTAAATGACCATATCTGACTCCACAGGGTTTCATGTTCAAGCTTGTAGCTCATACTGTTTTCTAAAGAACCACAGGTTTTATTATATTTATTACCTAGCATTATTGTCAAATGTGTTCTCTGTTGGTTTATTGAACTTCAAAGTTTTACTTTGTCATGTAATATTGATTATTTTTGAAAATGCAAAGAGAAACTTAATAACTTGTGTTTTGTTTGCAGGTCTTAGGCTGGTGTGTCCAGTGATGGGAAACCATAAAATACCTTTTGACTTAAACATAAATTTAAAAAGAAAAATTGGACCCACTTTATATTAAGTGTCCTTAACTACTATGTACTTACATTTTAATTAATAATTTAGTACAATGTACTTATTGTGTACATACATGTTTTTACATTGTACTTACATTTAAAAAAAACGACATGTAATTACATCTGTATTTATTTTCTGTAATTACATTTATAATTACACTGTTGACCCATACTTTACACCTTAACCCACCCTTAAACCTACCCATACCTCCAACCCTCTCCCTAACCTTACCCCATTCCACCTCAATAGCAGCAAAAGTGTTTTACAATACAATATGAACACAATAAGTACATTGTACTTATTTTTTTATGTAAGTACATAGTAGTTAAGGCCACCTAATATAAAGTGTGACCGAAAAATTTATTCATTTTATTTCTGACAACTAAAAGAATATTTTAAAACAGTATATTATGGTGAAAACTTTTCACTAATATTAATATGTGCTAAATTATATACAATTTTTGGGTTCTTGTGGGAGATACAGTTGGTTAATACAATATTTTTTTTTCAGCCACTGTTACACCCCTCTTCAGACTGTAACACTTGGGCATTCTCTATTATATTATTTGTTCTCATTTTAGATCTGTTAATAGTACAGTTACTTTTGGCATATTTTTTATTATTTTTTTTATTTTTCTTATTCCGTGACAGAGATTTATAGATTAAGTATGATAGATTTGCATGCAGATTCCTGCAAAATATAAAAATGTTTAAATGCATTGTGGATAAAAAATACTTCACTTCACAACTTGAATAATGTTCCACTGAACAAATGGCAAGTCAGCGAAAACACATTAAAGTCACCATATGAGATATGTCAGATTCAGCAGGGCCTGGAGCCAGAAATGTCCAAAGAGTTTTAAGAGAGAATTTAGATAATTAATTTAAAATTCAAAAGATTATTTATCTAAATGTTTGGCTACGTATACAGACCATAAATTATTGTAAATCTATCTTAAAGTAAATTGCCAGCAAAGACCATTAACTACATTTATGATATAGTTGTATGTTCCCCACTATGGTAAATACATCATAACTGTAAATGGGGGCTATATAATGATTGAATTGTTCATTATTTTGCAAAGTCTTGTATTGAAAGGAATAATACTCCATTACATTCTCTATTAAAGTTGATGCTCAGACCTTGGTTCTCACCTTTGGCTAGTCTGGAACGTGTGAAGTGTTTCCAGATGTGTAGCTTTGCCAACAATCCTGGATTCTGAAGGTTCAATGCTGACTTTTTTTTTTTATGTTAGTCTTAGTTTTTTAGGTACAAAACAAGTTTCATTACTAAATATAGCAAAAGGGAAAATGCTGACCGCGTTTGAGGATCATTGTTGTGTCACTCGAGGGAACAAAGGCATTTTTTGGGTTTAATATTTAGGGTTTAATGAACATTACCTTATATATTCATTCAGTAGAGTTCAATGCTTTGTTAGATTTACAAGTATATTCCAGCATTCACAAATGTATCTCTTATATGATGGCTAGATACTGTGCAGTTTCCTAATGAGCTTTTCTGCAAAGAAATGTAACTAGTCCATGACAGAATATTTTCTGCAGCCTACTTGATGACAGATCTGAATAGTATCCTGAACAGTATCACTCCAAAAAATCTACGAAAGAGATGAGATAAAGGAAAAAGGTTTTAATTAAGCAGACCAAATTATTTTATTGAATTTAGAAATGAAAATTTACTACTAGATTTGCAGCATTATACATGCTAATATGTAGACGTAGATTATTTTTATACATTGCCGTTCATCCCGTTGCTTAAACAGCAAGAGTGAGGAAGTCTTTCAGCGAGGTGCAACATCAACAACATTCCTATAAGTTAGCCTGCTCCACATAGTTCAACATCTCTCGATAAATCATATGAAAGACAGTTCAAGTTAAACTGAGGTGAAAGTTTGGGGTAAATAATCCAAGTTAGAAACCCTCAAACCCTGCTTTTTAACTCTTTGTTGACCTCGCAGGTGGTGGTTCTGGACAAAAACATTTCTGAAATGAAAAGTTTTCACCTCAATGAATATTGAAAAGCATTGCTTTGCATTCAAGAATATCTAGAGCTCCATCAGCAGATCTGCTTTTTTTAACTTCTTGTTTTGTCTCTGGATATTCTTGAATGCAATGCAATGCTTTTGCATGTGTGTGTGTGTGTGTGTGTGTATATACAGTATTGTTCAAAATAATAGCAGTACAATGTGACTAACCAGAATAATCAAGGTTTTTCGTATATTTATTTATTGCTACGTGGCAAACAAGTTACCAGTAGGTTCAGTAGATTCTCAGAAAACAAATGAGACCCAGCATTCATGATATGCACGCTCTTAAGGCTGTGCAATTGGGCAATTAGTTGAATTAGTTGAAAGGGGTGTGTTCAAAAAAATAGCAGTGTGGCATTCAATCACTGAGGTCATCAATTTTGTGAAGAAACAGGTGTGAATCAGGTGGCCCCTATTTAAGGATGAAGCCAACACTTGTTGAACATGCATTTGAAAGCTGAGGAAATGGGTCGTTCAAGACATTGTTCAGAAGAACAGCGTACTTTGATTAAAAAGTTGATTAGAGAGGGGAAAACCTATAAAGAGGTGCAAAAAATGATAGGCTGTTCAGCTAAAATGATCTCCAATGCCTTAAAATGGAGAGCAAAACCAGAGAGACGTGGAAGAAAACGGAAGACAACCATCAAAATGGATAGAAGAATAACCAGAATGGCAAAGGCTCAGCCAATGATCACCTCCAGGATGATCAAAGACAGTCTGGAGTTACCTGTAAGTACTGTGACAGTTAGAAGACGTCTGTGTGAAGCTAATCTATTTTCAAGAATCCCCCGCAAAGTCCCTCTGTTAAAAAAAAGGCATGTGCAGAAGAGGTTACAATTTGCCAAAGAACACATCAACTGGCCTAAAGAGAAATGGAGGAACATTTTGTGGACTGATGAGAGTAAAATTGTTCTTTTTGGGTCCAAGGGCCACAGGCAGTTTGTGAGACGACCCCCAAACTCT
The DNA here is from genome assembly GCF_023724105.1 of Carassius gibelio. NCBI lineage: Eukaryota > Metazoa > Chordata > Actinopteri > Cypriniformes > Cyprinidae > Carassius > Carassius gibelio. Next base: position 24,902,587 of record NC_068371.1, read on the forward strand.
GAATTCAAGCCACAGTACACAGTGAAGACAGTGAAGCATGGAGGTGCAAGCATCATGATATGGGCATGTTTCTCCTACTATGGTGTTGGGCCTATTTATCGCATACCAGGGATCATGGATCAGTTTGCATATGTTAAAATACTTGAAGAGGTCATGTTGCCCTATGCTGAAGAGGACATGCCCTTGAAATGGTTGTTTCAACAAGACAATGACCCAAAACACACTAGTAAACGGGCAAAGTCTTGGTTCCAAACCAACAAAATTAATGTTATGGAGTGGCCAGCCCAATCTCCAGACCTTAATCCAATTGAGAACTTGTGGGGTGATATCAAAAATGCTGTTTCTGAAGCAAAACCAAGAAATGTGAATTAATTGTGGAATGTTGTTAAAGAATCATGGAGTGGAATAACAGCTGAGAGGTGCCACAAGTTGGTTGACTCCATGCCACACAGATGTCAAGCAGTTTTAAAAAACTGTGGTCGTACAACTAAATATTAGTTTAGTGATTCACAGGATTGCTAAATCCCAGAAAAAAAAAATGTTTGTACAAAATAGTTTTGAGTTTGTACAGTCAAAGGTAGACACTGCTATTTTTTTGAACACACCCCTTTCAACTAATTGCCCAATTGCACAGCCTTAAGAGCGTGCATATCATGAATGCTGGGTCTTGTTTGTTTTCTGACAATCTACTGAACCTACTGGTAACTTGTTTGCCACGTAGCAATAAAAAATATACTAAAAACCTTGATTATTCTGGTTAGTCACATTGTACTGCTATTATTTTGAACAAAACTGTATATATATATATATATATATATATATATATATATATATATATATATATATATATATATATATATACATGAGCCAATAAAAATAAATAAATAAACAAACAAACAAACAGTGCCAACATGATTTGGTACCAGGATGTCTTCTCTGAAATGCTCTGTCCCTTTAAAGGCCCTTGGAGGGCAAACGGTGTTCTGCTGGTGGACACTCATACATAGTCTTTCATAAACACTACACCAGTATCTTTCATGCTCGTCCATCATTTTTCCTCTGGCTGCTCCATTGTTTGAACTACACAATACTTACATCTATTCAAACATTGGCTTTTCAATAAACACACATGAATCGGCAGAGACCTGAGAAGATTAATTTATGATTTGTCACTTGAGATATATATTAGTCCATTCAACTTTTACTTTCCTGTCCTTCTCCTTCTTTCTTTTTTTCTCTCTCCATACTTTATGCATCATTTTTAAACTCACAGCCCCATAAGGGGCCTGTATGCTTCAATTCACTGGTCGCATTCAGCATGCAGTCACTGAATCAGTGAAAGCTGCCATTTGTGGGATTGCACCCAAAACCAAAATTAGCTTTAACAGCAGTTCAACAAGAAGTAACTACTTATCTGTGTTTAACATGCGTTCAGTTTAATCTATTGGGGGCATAAACATCCCATTGATAAAAAGTGCTCAGCGGACAGACTGCAAAATAATTAAAGGGAGAGTTTGGTACAGAATGTAAACTTTACAAGGGTCTCCATTTCTGTTTATTTTGAAACAGCTGTGAAGAGCCAGCCCGTCTGCCAAGTGTAAGCAGCTGTTTGTCACTTTCATTTTACCCGAAGAGCCACTAGAAACAGAAAATCCACTTGAGCTGTCTTCCGCTCGTTCTTTTTGCTCTCGTCTGGCTTCAGCGCTTTCTTTCTGTCACTCCCTCCACCTTCTGAGACACTGAAGAGCTTCTTGATTGGTACCACTGAATGATTTGACTTGCACTAATCTATCCTGAATGACTGTGAAGATCATTCACTCTAGTTTTAAACTTTGAAAAAAGATAACAGCATCATTACACTACATGGTGTTCAGCAGCAGTGGAAGATTTGTAAGCGTTTGGCTCAAGGTCCCAATAAGAAATGAAAATGGATTGAGAGAGAAGTCGAAAAAGACCAATAGAGAGAAAAAAAAGGTTGCAGGCCAAATTATTCCTCTTTTATTTGTAGATTTATCTGGTGCTGTGTGTTTCCACAAATACTTTTTCACTATAACCCCCTAAATTTACTTCTCCACTTGCAGTTTTCAACTCAAAGGGACTGTGCCAGCAAGCTATAAATCAGCCCTGCCAAGGCACCACGGAACATCAGGGCTCAAATCTGCCGTAACGAGTTATAACTAAAGTAAACTGGATAAATCTTGTGGGTGATACAATCTAATGGTTGAGTGTCAGAGGAAACAACCTGGTCCAAAGGGAAGTTAGTCTATAATCCACGAAGCTCAGCGTGGAAAAAAAACCGTCTGAGACTGTTTACATACCTGCCCGCTGATTTATTTTTGTATACGATGAGCGGTCCTGTGACTATCACCCGCACATTTTATTATAGCTCTGGAATGTTCAATCTCGGAGGGAACAAGGTAACCGTTTTATCTGTTTGTCTCCAAATATGGTGTTCACTTTCTTTCAACCCTGTAATCCATCATAACCTTCTTCTAATGGCTTTAGGCATGGCTTTTACAAGACAGAGCTCTACAACTCTCAATGCAGTCAAGAGCCTCGGAAATAATTATTTTGAATGTTTCTTAATTTGTAGAAAAACATTTGAATAATACGATTTTTTCATGTTTTTAAAAGAAATGTTTTATGCCTGTCAAAGCTACATTTATTTGATTATAAATAAAGTAGAAACAGTAATATTATTTTTGAGCAACATATTAAAATGATTTCTGAAAAATCATGTGATACTGAAGACTGAATACATCCAGCTTTGCATAACAGGAATAGATTGCATATTAAAATATATTCAAATAGAAATGAGTTTTTATTTTATTTATTTTAATACAGTTTAAAAATAGAACTGTTTTTATTGTATGTTGGATCAAATAAAACTTTGGTGAGCATAACAAACTTCTATTAAAAACATGAAAAAAAAAATGTTCCAAACATTGATCAGTATAGGTTACTAGCATCCTTAGCTTCCATTTATGTTGTGCTTGTGCATATACTGTATATATATATCATTCTTCAGAGTGTTAAGCTAGTGTCCTTAACTGCTTTAATTATCTGCATGTCCCAAAATGCTAGTGCTAACTTACAAACACAAGGCTGTGTACTGTATATGTTCCAGAGGTCAATCTGTGGTCCTCTAGCTTGCTGGAGCCTTTTAGCCTTCTGCCCTGTCTGAGCACTGAACCTTCTGCTGGGCTGGGTCACAGCGGAGCCAGAGCGCTAGCCATCGATCAGCTCTTATCAGTTCACAACTGACAGTTCAGAAGTGTAGCGGAGGGGCTGAGTAAAAGAGCCCTGAGAGAGAGAGGAAGAGAGAACGAAAGATTATGCCCTGGCCTACATTGTGTGCACTGTCAGCTGCCGGCCTGAGATGAACTGTCAGGCCAGGGCCTAAGTTATAGGTGCCTCAGGGCTCCCTGATAAGTGTGTAGGGATCTGAGTAAAACAGAAAGAGAGAGAGATGAGCACTGAGGTATAGCTCTTTAAGAACAGATGACAGACTCTAGTCTATGATTTGATGGACTTTCAACTTTATTTCAGTGAACTAGAATTTAAGAGCCCTGTAGAATCATCAGTTGTACAGCATTTGTACCTTTAACATTGTATCTAAAACACATATTTCCACACAATGTTAGTTTAGTTAGTTCATTTGAGTGGTGCATATAATTAGCCTTTTATGTATAATACACATAGAAAGGAAGTGCTGAAAGCTATGACAGTGACAGTGCTATATTCTTACAAGAAATAACAGGGAAAAAATCATAATCCTAATGTTCTATTGATGCAGAGGAATGATTGTATAATAAAAAGTGTGTATGTTAAACCAAATGTCCCCACAAGTATTGTAATATCAGTAAATGTTGTCCTTGTGGGTACATTTTTAGGCCCCCATGAGGTAACAGTAATTTAGAATGAAGTGATTTGAAAATAAAAAAAATGCAGACAGTAATGTGAGGGGTAGGTTTATGGTAAGAGGATAGAAAATACAGTTTGTACAGTAGAACAACCATTATACCTATGGAATGTCCCCATAATAATATGAATACCAGTGTGTGTGTGTGTATGTGTATGTGTATGTGTGTGTGTGTGTGTGTTTTATATGTTTATATAGTTAAAATGATTCTATAGTTTATATATTGCCATTCAATTAAGAGTTTTTTTTTATTTTAGTTTTTTTAGTTTTTTTGGAATAAGTAATATGCTTACCAAGACTGCTTTTCTTAGATAACAAATTTAGTAAACACAGAAATATTGTGAAATATTATTACAAATTAAAATAGCTGTTTTCTATTGTACTCTATTGTATTGTTTTATATATACAGTAGTTGATGTATATTGTAAAATATATTGCAATTTATTCCTTTGATGGATAATACATAGAAAGTTCACAAAAACAGCATATATTTGAAATCAATTTTTTATAACATTGCTAGAATCCTTACTTTCATATTTAATCTATCTTTATCTCCCTCTATATAATGTTGGATCAATTTGTTAAATGTGGATCATTTAATCTTTAAAACACATACTTTGTTATTTCTTTAATCAGATCATTGTTTATACTACAAATTAAGATCGATCCACAATTATCACTGAAACAATGATAACTACATGGGCTTCACAATCTTGTTCTCACCACTGCATATTAAACAAATGTAATAATAAAATGTTGGTAGAATAATTAAAGTATGTTTAAGAGTAATTGCAGCATTTAACGAATAGGCTATATGCTCAGTGAATACAATAATTGCCCTCAAGTAACATCGATACTACTATTTTTGGGGTGCCTTTCCAGCAGTGGCAAATGTTACCCTTGGTGGTCCTGTCCATCCCTGCCAGTGATATATAGTTCAGTAACAAACCCAATTATTCTCTGACCCTCTCTCAGCAGCAGGCCTGTGCCAGCAGAGCTAATTAGACCAGTGACCACAATGGGCAGCTCTGACAATTATGAGTCAGTGGCCTCGCTAGGGGAGAATAAGTGATTTGTTTAATATGTGCAGGCGTTTTTTGTGGTTCTTTGAATGAGAAGAGAAGGAGAAGGTTATGGGGAGTACTGAGCTGGGTTAGTGTATTTTTGATGAGGGTTTGCCCACTTGAGTCTATGAGATGAGTAGATAAGTTGTGTGTGGACTGATGAATAGACTTTTCACATGGCTGGAAAGGAGGAGCTGATAGGCCAAATATTCAGAATCTACAACCATCTTCCCTTGAATTATTAGTATTTTTATTCATATTTTTTCAGATACTGCTAGTAAATTTCACAAATAATTACAAACAAATGGCAAGTAATGGACTGAATTAGAAAAACTGAAACAGTATTTTTTTGTAAAATGTACTCCAATAATTTTTTTATTATTATTTATAACTTAAAAATATATATAATTGTATACTATAATTGTATACAGTGTACACTGACTATTCAAGGACAATATTTTAAGATAATATAACAAACATTTCTGAGCACTATTAGGTTAGAACAATAATGCACTAACAAATCTTTACATATGCTGATTTAATGTATGGAAATTAAATGTATGTATACAGTATACATGTCACATGAAGTAAATACATATATGAAACCTTTTAGAGATTAAAACAATATATATATTGTTTTTTTTTTTTTAATTAACGTGTAAATATATATTTTTTTACTATGGGGATTGTTGAGTTATAAATGTATATCTTCATCTAAACAGAGAACGTGCTAATGTTGTTATGGATCACTCGGGAAGCTGAGGAGTAACAGATAAAGATGTTTATTAAATATAGACACAAGCAGAGGAGCAGGTAGTGAGGAGTGACAAGGAGGTTGGATCCGTGAAGGTAGGGTGAAGACTTCTTGGAAGGGGCGGTGAACCACACACACGCACACTTGGGGAACTGGGTCTTCGGAGAGAATCACTGGAGAGAGTAGAAGAGGAGTTAGTCCTTATAGTAAGCATACAGGAATGATCTTTTCGCGAACGTGACCGGACAATGACTGGGTGCGTGTGTGTGGCTTTTATAGTGCTGCGGTGATGGACTGATGATGAGGATCAGGTGGACATGATTTAGAAATCTGGTGAGGGTGTGCACTGTGATTGTGTGGAGGTGGAACCTGGCGTGTTTGTAACAGTACCCCCTTCCCCACGGCCCGCTCCTGAAAGCCGGGGACCCCGACGACGTGGTGGGCATCCTCTTCCCCTGGGAGCTGGTCGGTTGGGATGAATGGAATGGAAGGTATCGAGTAAGGTGGGATCCAGGATGTCGTTGCGTGGGACCCAGGAACGTATCCTTCCCAGTCCACTAGGTATTCCCTCTGCCCACCACGCCGCCGGGAGTCCAGGATGTCATTGACTGTGTAGGCCGCGCCGTCATCTAGGAGAAGAGGAGTGGGGGCTTCGGCTTCGCCAGGTTCTGTGGAGGGAGAGACAGAAGGATGGTGAGGTTTAAGGAGTGACACATGGAATGTGGGGTGAATCCAGTACTGAGGGGGAAGCTGGAGTTTGTAGGTAACCGGATTTATCTGCTGGGTGATGGTGAACGGGCCAATGAATCTGGGACTGAGCTTGCGGCAGGGTAGATGCAGGCGGATGTCCCGGGTGGACAGCCAGACCTTCTGACCGGGTTGGTAGTTGGGGCCTCGGATGAGCGAAGGCCTCGGTCCGACACGATATCTTCTGGGATGCAGAAGTACCTGAAAACATGGTTGAACAGTAATTCGGCCATTTCCATGGCTGTAAGTAGGCCCTTTAGAGGAAGAAGACGACAGGATTTAGAAAATCTATCCACTATTACCAAGATACAGGTATTGTTGTCAGAGGGCAGAAGGTTGGTTATGAAGTCCACTCCTAGTTGTGACCATGGGCGATTAGGAACGGGCAGAGGATGGAGTTTGCCAGATGGTAGGTGGCGATGACTCTTGGACATGGCGCAGCTGGTACATCCACTCACGTACCTTCTGACATCCGAGGCCATGTTGGGCCACCAGAAGCGTTCCCTTAGCAGCGAGAGGGTTTCATTGACCCCCGGGTGACCAGTGCCAAGTGACGTATGCATGGAGTGGGTGAGTGGGGTGCGCCGTGTCCTGGGGATGTATAGGTGTCCCGGTGGGCAACCCGGCGAGGTGTTGGTAGGAGGCTCGGCTGGAGGAAGAGTGTCAACAGACCAAGTAATCGGAGAGACGATGATATTATCTGGGAGGATGGTTTCTGGATTTTCAAATTACTCTTCGGGAGCGTAACATCTGGAAAGGGCATCTGCCTTATGTTTTTCACCCCTGGACGGTACAAGATGGTGAACTGGAAGCGGGTGAAGAATAACACCCAGTGGGCCTGTCTGGGATTGAGTCTCTTGGCTACTCGAAGGTATTCTAGGTTTTTATGGTCAGTGAAGACTTAAAATAGTGGTTTGGCTCCCTCTAGCCAATGTCTCCATTCCTCCAGAGCTAGTTTGATGGCTTGTAGTCCCTCAGGCATTGCAGGACCTCCGCAACGTCGCTTTGATGTTCTGCCTGGCTCCGGGAATAGATGAGGATGTCGTCGAAGTATACCAAGACGGACTTGTGGAGGAAATCCCGGAGCACCTCGTGGATGAAATCCTGGAATACGGAGGGGACGTTAACAAGCCCGTACCGTGTGTTTGTAACAAATGTTTTTGCCAAATCGTATGTATTTTACGAGTTGCACAATTCGTATGAATTTGTACAAATGACCTACACCTAACCCTGCCCCTAAACCTAACCGTCATTGGGTTTTAGACAAATCGTATAAAATCGTGAGGTCATACAAATTAGTATGAATAAGCCACCTCATAAAATACATACGAATTGATCAGCGTTGGAATATTATACATATGTTTGTAGGTAATATACATGGCAATATCACTCTTGATTTGGACATTTCTGTATGGTAGCTACACAAAAATAATAATTCTAATAATTAACATAATTAAACTTTTATATGTTGTACCAATTGAGACCTTTCCAGTCTAATATAGATCTTATCAAAGCTGATTTTCCTTATTGGAAAACACTGAATTCTACTGTTTATAGAGTGGGATGAAGAACAAAGCAAAACATAAAAAGATCAATCTTCCATAGAGAGTCCATTGCAAATCCAAGTAGGCCTACCTCATTATTCTCTGCCATTCTTAGCATCCCTTACCAAAAAGTAGTGTACTTCAAGTTTATTTTATTAAGTATACTTAAGTAAAGTTCAAGTATATTTAGACTTTTTGTAAGTATAAGTCAAGTATACTTAAATGTCATTTTAAGTATATTTCTGAGAAGTACATAAAGCCCATTCCTGAGAAGTACATAAAACGTAAACTAAAAGCATACTTTCCTATTTTTAGTTTAAAAGAAGTATACTAATAGCACACTTGAATAAACTTCTTATGTGGCCTGCGGAGAAACTGCCTCCACCCTACATGCTATGGCGTTTTTGCTGATTCATCAGGCCAAGGCACTGAAGGATTTGCACAAGGGGACCCAGAAGTTCTTAAAGAGCTTCGCAAAGCTAAGAGTGACGAAGGTCACTGTGTGGTCTCTGGGCTTTCCAATGTCCACTATGGTGGTCAAGGAATGCCATCTCTGGCTGTTACTGGCTGACATGAGGGTGACTGATAAGATGCAATTCCTAAATGCCCCCATGTCCCAAACCGGCCTCTTCGACAACGCAGTGGAGAACTTCACCCATCAGTTCTCCACCACACAGAAGCAGAGAGAGGCCATCAAACACACCCTGGCCCGGCGTGCAGCTGTTGCCTCCCCCTGGCCTCTGATGGCAGCGTCCCAGTCCCGGTGGTTCCATTGGTTCCATTGGTGCCACTTGTGCGGTATCTGGGAGCCTGGTTAGTACTTCCCAGTCCGTCTCGTTGGCTCCTTCAGACTATAAGACTTGCCTATGCAATTCAATTCGCCCAGCGTCCTCCCAAGTTCGGAGACATCCACTTCACTTCAGTGAAGGCAGGAGATGTCCCTGTCAGAGATCGCAGTCCTACTGGCGAATGATGCAATAGAGCCAATCCCTCCAGCCAATATAAAGACAGGATTTTACAGCCCTTGCTTCATTGTACCCAAGAAAGTTGGTGGGTTCAGTCCAAGATCCAGTCTCGGATCTTGTCCCTTCAAAAGCTTCTGATCAAGCTGCTCACGCAGAAGCGCATCTTTGGGTTCATCCATGCCTGAAATTGGATTGCAGCGATCGACCTGAAAGACTCATACATTCATGTTCTGATCTTTCCTTGACACAGGCCATTCCTGCGGTTTACGTATGAGGGACGAGCATACCAGTACAAGGTCCTGTCGCGGGCTGTCCCTGTCACTCTGTGTCTTCACGAAAGTTGCAGAGGTGGCCCTCATTCCCAAGAGAGAACAAGGCATTTGTATTCTTAACTACCTCAATGACTGGCTCATACTGGCTCAATCTCAGGATCAGCTGTGCGAACACAGGGACTTGGTGCTCTTGCACCTCAGCCAGTTGGGCATTCAGGTCAACTGAGAAAAGGGCAAACTCTCCCCAACACATAGGATTTTCTCAGTATGGAGTTGGATTCGGTCAAACAGCCAGCACGCATGCTCAGTTAATTTTGATTTGCTTCAATATGTTCAAGAGCAGGATGGCAGACACACTGGTCTACCACAAAAGTCATGCTGTGACTCAAACTGATCCCTCCACCACCGGCTGGGGGGCCACGTTTGATGGGCTTACAGTCTTGGGGGTTTGCATGAGCCCCTGAATTCACATGTACATCAATTAACTAGAGTTGCTGGCAATACGCCTTACCTTGATCTTTCTCAAAGGGCACTTACAAGGCAAACACGTACTTGTCCGCATGGACAACACTGCGACCATTGTGTACATCAACCGACAAGGTGGTCTACGCTGCCATTGCATGTCACATCTCTCACGCCACCTCCTATTCTGGAGTCAGAAGCATCTGAGGTTGCCTCATGCCATTCACAATCCGGGCTTGCACAGCCAGGCAGCTGATGAGCTGTGAAAAGCTTCGCTCCCTGTGAAATGGGGACTCCATCCAAAGATAGTCCTGCTGATTGGAGACGTTTTTGAGCCTCTCAGGTAGGCCTGTTTGTGTCTCCTGAGACTTCTCACTGCCAGATGTTTTACTCTCTGAACGAAGGAAAACTCAGCATGGACACACTGGCACACAGCTGGCAGCAGGGTATTCACAAGTATCTGTTTTCCCACTGAACCTTCTTGCACAGACACTATGCAAGAACAGGGAGGACGAGTGACAGCTCCTCTTTGGCAGATTCCTCTAAGGAAGGATCTACTGACTCAGAGATGGGGCACCCTGTGGCACCTGCGTCCAGACCTCTGGAAACTTCATGTCTGGTCCCTGGACAGGACGTGAGTTTCTAGGTGACCTACCCCAGGAGGTTGTTGACACCATCACTTCGGTGAGAGCACCATTTACAAAACACGCTTATGCCTTGAAGTGGAACATGTTCATCCATTAGTGAGAAGACCCCCAAAAACACCTGACCAGGATTGTGCTGTCCTTTCTGTGGCTGGGGTTGGAGCGAAAGCTGTCTCTCCCCTTAAATACTGTGTTGCTGTGATCGCTGGTAACCAAGACCCCATGGAAGGGAAGTTGGTAGGGAAGCATGCCCTGGTCAACAGGTTCCTTAGGGGGGCGAGAAGGTTAAATCCTCCAAGGTCTCAATCTATACCCTTTTGGGACCTGTTTCTACAGCATGGCCCATTTGAGCCTGGCTATGTTCCCACCCCAAGGTTCCCACTACTCCATTCAGGGATCAGGTGGTGAGCCCGCAAGTGGTGCCCCTGGAAGAGGCAGACCCAGCCCCAGCCCCAGCTTTGCTGTGTCCCGTCCAAGCCTTGAGATGCTATGTAGACCAGACACAAAGCTTCAGGACCTCAGACCAGCTCTTTGTCTACCACAGAGAAGCAGAAGGGGAATGCTGTCTCTTAGAAGAGGATGGCCCACTGCATAGTGGATGCCATCACCCTGGCTTATCAGGGACAGGGTGTGCCCTTCTTGCCTCTAACTGCTCCAGAGTGTCCATACTGTAGACCCTGTTGAGCTCCTCCATCCCCTCGACAGCCAGACATGGCGGAACTTCCAGGACCAGACCCTCACTCAATGAATCTGTGAGAACTAGTAGTGGGGCTGGGTTCCATATGTAGAGACCTAAATGGATCCCATATGTGTAAAGTTGGTAGGGATTTCCAATTTGTGACTGAAAGGGAACACCTCAGTTACGTATTGTAACCCTCTTTCCCTGAAGGAGAGAACAGAGACGTCACGTCCCGTGGCCACAGCTGCTGTGCAACCGCTTAGTGGCCGGGTCACCTGAGTATACGCTGCACCTGTTGCTTATTTATACTCGTGCAGCGATCAGTGGCAGCTGGATGCAATCATTGCAGGCCAATGTACATTGCCTTGTTTAGTTTACACTAGAAGTAGATTGGTCTCTCAAGCGAGATTCCCAATTCGTCAGTCGCCGACGTGATGTCTCCATTCCCTCCAAGGATCGAGGATTATAATACGTAACTGAGTTGTTCTCACAGTCGCAACTTTGCAAATCCCTGTCTCTCTCTCTTACTCACTCTATTCATAGATGCCTTTGAGCCAATCAATGCTGAGACAAAGTCCTCACTGGAGCCAGACTGATAAAGCTATTCACAACTGTCAATCAAATCACTAACAGAGTGATAATGAACACTTTCGCTCTGCCACACCAAACCTCTTTCATTCTCTCACTGACACTCTCATGTGAGTGCCATTTTTTTCTCTTACCTCATTTTGCTCTTGTCATCCATACCATTCAATGCATCAAGACACCACACTAATATAACAAAAGCAACAATGAAATGTGGATCATTTTGAGGAATTAGGAATGACCTTCTTAAGAGACATTATAGACTTAGAGGCCACTTGTGTTGCAGGAGAAGCTGAATGAGTAAAATACATAACGGGTACTTTGGTATTTGCAAATGATCCATTCTGTAAGCCATGTGATGAACCTTCTTGTAAACAATGTCTTGAGTGAGGTTTACTAGCTTGTGCAGGGCTCAACAATAATGATGGGGCCAGTGTATGACAGTATTGTATTGGCTGATGGATCTTTTTCTGGTTCACCTGCCTTTTCAAATAAAATTTGACATTTGTTGATCTTATACTTCCAAATTGTATGCCTTGCCTTCAACATTCTGCTGATTTGTCATCAAATTTAGCTGGATAACATAAGATTTTGTTAATTTACAAGAATGCATTTTCTTAAAAGAAACAATCATAATATAACAAAATTACAAACCAGTTAGTGATCTTTTGAACTGTATTACATTGTTTTTCAGAAGAAAAAAAGAAGAAATTATTACAAATTTATGGAGAAACATAATTTGAGGAAATACGCTTTATTTTATTGCAAATTTTGCAAAATAATATGTAAAGAATATACAGTATAACATATACTATCACTATAACTTTAAATAGTATGGTTATTTAAAATACACAATTAATACCATGTTAAATCCACTTAATTTGTAATGGATTATCTCATATCATTGTTTATTTAAGATATGCACATTATCTATATTGTGTGTGGTTTTAAATATATACATATTGATATTGATATTGATATTGATATTGATTTTACATTATATTTATTTAGATTATTTTCTTTAGTCTATAAGCAAATTTGCAACTACATGACAACTCTCATTTAGATTATTAGTAGACTTAGGTTAAGGTTAGGGTTGGTAGAATAAGTTGACATACTTGCAAAGTTGCCTATAGTGTGTCTGTCGGGGAACCATCAAAATAAAGTGTTAGCAGATATTTAGCAGACATAGCTACTACTAATACTCCAATGACTGCTAGTTGGCATGTAGTTGCAAAGTTACTTATCAACAGTTGTCTAAAGGGTACCATCAAAATAATCAAACTGATATTACAATAAAAATAGTTCAAAGCAACTGTGTGCACATTCATCTGATCGGCTATCTGATTTAATGGCTGTTGGAGAAAATAATATTTTTATTATTAGTAGTAGTAGAAGTAGTAGTAGTAGTAATAGTAGTATTTTGTAAGTGTTTTTTTGTCTGCTTTAAGTAAAGATAAGTTACCGATGAGCATTTTAGTGTTCAGAACCATTTCTTATTGTCAGTGTAGAGGCAGCCGGGCTGCATAGTATTTTCAGTGATTCAACGAAAAACATGATTGAACATCATCTGAAAATGTTATCTTTTGTTTCACAAAATATCCTATTAATGCATTACTTTTACACAGGAAATTTACCCTGTGTTAAATTAAACCGTACTATAACAACTGTCCAATTGTTTGGCAGAAAGAATGAGCCAGGCAGGAGTTTCCCAAGCTTGCAGTGATATGCATTCTTAAGAATAGATCCGGAAGGTCCCCTGTTACCATTAGGAATAATTGCACCAGCACAATCACTGGAGCTGCCATCTTCTTTACACATTACCTCCGACCACCCCCACAGAATATCCATAGACAAGAGCATTGTTTGAAAGCAATTAAAGGAAAGGAAAATGGCGTAGTTTGCCTCTACTGATTTGAAACTTTGTAGCTGAGTTTGTGCAAGACACACTTGGTGGTCAATCCAAGTCATCTTTGGTCTCAGAAGAGCTTCATAAAGTGGATATATAACTTTTAAATCTACTTATTTTTTCATTTATTTTTTTTGTCTGTGGAATACAACAACAGTTATTTACTAGGATGCACAAAATGCTCCATACAGTGAATAGTGAATATGAATGTCAGCTTCATTAAAACAGCAGTCTGAAATGTATGGTAAATAACTCATTTTCCAAGAAGAAAAAATAAACATCATATGGGTTTTAGTGTCATGATGGTATGTAAGTGATTTTTGGGTTAACTATTTATTTATTTCACATAAAATGTGTTGTTTTAGATTTTAAGATTGATCTCATTGTCATGCACCTTGTAAGAAAAATACTTTTTTTTTTTTTGGCTTTTTAAGGAAACGTTTTGGTTGTGGTTAAAAGACATCTTTGCAGATAGCAGAAGAATGTTTCTCTAATCATCCTTTCTCACCGCAAGCACACTCATTCACAGCTGTTGTGATACTAAATGTCTTCCAAATGAGAAATATAAAATATAATACATGGGAGTCTCTTATGAGTTCATGTAAGAAGTATTGCTCATGAAAACTAGAACATTTACGTTGGTTGAAAGCCCACTGATAACGTTTGGAGGAGGTTAATGAAAGGATTAGCCGTCATTTAAACCTTGTGACCATGCAGTCATTAGCAGAGGACTGAAATCTTAATTATCATAAAATATAACAGAACACAGATCCAATTAAGACACTTATTGAGAAACATCAATACCTTGGCTCCAAAATAATGAGAACATTATGTTTCTTTCCTATGTCTCTGTTCAGTCAAACATCATATCCTGTCTTACTCCCCCAGATGAAACTCACATAGGATGACCACATGGGTTAATCTCTCTATTATAGAGATTTTGTTCTTGAGCGTTTATACTAATTTTATAAGAAAAGATGATTCAACTTTCATATAGATTTATAGACATGTAATTGAAAGATAAAGTTCAAAATAAGAAAAACAGTCTACAGTGAATTAACAATTCCATAATTTAATTATAAAATAGATGTAAAATGTACAGTTTTGAGAAATGTCAGTAAAGCAATTGTAATATATAATTAATCCATTCATTAATTAAAGGCAGAAACATTAGAACTTTCCACATGTATTTCAACAACTTAATTGAAAGATTAACTTGTTATGGAAACATTCTGATCTTAGTGTGTTCTTGAGATAGTGATGATCATAGATGATAGAGATGAGTGTTTTACTGACTAATGGACTAAGTGGCAGTCATTTGGTACATTTTAGGGCTACGTTTCACTATTTCCTGTCCTTTCTGTCTCTTTTTCTGTGGAAGGTGGCTGATCAGACTTCAGTGAGAGCTTTAAAGAAAACTCATAAAACTGCTTTTATGGATCCTTCCTGACCTCATTCCTTCATCTCTCTATTAGAGGAGACAGTGCACCGATACAAGGCCACAGTTTTCATTTTAAACAGCAGTCTGCCTAATGGACCCAACAGCAGCAATAACTGTGCTGTGAAAACAAGGCCATGTAGCTGAAAGACACATCACACTTGTTGTAAAAACATATATGTAACTAGATAGCATTGTGTTATTTAGCCACATAGTAAACCAAGTATTTTTGCACATAGTGTTCATAAAATATTACAGTAACACTTTACTATATAATTCCACTGGTTAAAATGAACGCATTAACTAACAATTAACAGTAGTACATTTGTTACAAAACGTATTAATCCTTGTTAACATTAGTTCATAAAAATACACTGTTCTTTGTTAATTCATGGTAGCTCGGGTGCATAAAATAAAATTAAAAGATACTATTTTTGATTTGAATAATGTGTTTGTAAATGTTAGGGTTAGGGTTAGGGTTAGGGTTCATGTTAACTAAGCCATTAATGTTAGAAAAAATAACCTTATTGTAAAGTGTTACTAACATTAGCAAATAGGTAAAACAAATCATAACATAATAATTTTAGGCATGACATGCCTTTAAAATGAGCTAATGAATTACAACTTGGCTCTTATCTTGATATGTACCTCTGCCAGTCTTACTAATGGTGTCAGCTGCATGAAATCATTTATTTATTTGGGCATGTGAGGAAATCTCTGAACCCTTCACTATGGCATAGTAAGCTCTGTGGTGATTATCAATAAACATTATTCCAGACAGAACATTATTTCTGATGTGTGTTATCAAAAATTGGAATAAGCATTTGATAGTGAATTCAGACATTACCTCAATGGCAGTGTTGTCGTTTTCGTGGTGACGTGAAATCACAAGCATTCATTGATTCGTTTATTAAGTAATGTATTCAGCTCTCTCGATTTCTCCCGCTCTCTTTCCCCCTCCCCAAACCCCTACACTCCCACAAAAAATGTTCTATTCATTGTTTCCAGTCCTTGGGAAACAAGGGCGATCTTTAGAGCAAATTATATGGATGCATTCAACCTCATATATTTGTCAGGCATTTCAGCAGTGGAGCACTCATTAGGAGAGGCATTAAGGAACTCTGACAGGCAGCTTCAGTCCACCTCAAAGCACAGTCCATTTACACAGGCCCTCAGGAGTGCACATATACGCTGCTCCTTAAAAAACACACTCTCATTACACTCTCCTCACTCCGGAGAGTGTGTATTGTGACACATTCGACACAGATGTGTGATTTAGATGAGGTGAGTTTAGGGAAGTGATTGGTATAGTTTGACAAAGGTCAGCAGAGTTGTCTCCGGTGTGTGTTGGTGATTTATTTCGGGAGTACTGTGGTTTGGGTGAGCCGCCCGGAGCCGTGTGAGAAAGACATATTTTTGTGGATAGGAAGCCAGTTTTATTGGTTGACGAAACCTCCGAGTTCCAGCTGTTTCCGAGCTATGAGTAAAGGTGGACAATGTTACTTCAGCTCCAGACAGATTTAGGAGAGATGGAGAAAAGCTGGGAAATGGAAAATAATTTGGCAAATCTACTTTAAGATAAATGCTTTCAGATCCTGTAGGTGTATCCTTCTTAAGACGTTCCCTCTACACACTAAAACCATTAATCTAATCACCTGATTTATAAATAGCAGCTGCAATATTTCCATCAGAATGGCAAGTTCAGATATTTTTGAATACCTCTGATTTAAAACATTTCACACACTATTGAGTCTGTCACTGCATATTGACGCCAAAAACAAAGACACTATGGACCATTTCACGTTGCATTCACCCAACGAGCCATCGAGTTGCGTTACGAGATCAAGATTCAAGATTCAGACAACTTTATTTATCCCCGTAGGGAAATTCAGTTTTAGTCTACCAGTCGTATCGACAAGACAAAGACACTTAATCCAGCATTTAGAAACACTGTCAGTAGTATCATATTGCATTTGGGTGCCAGAACAAGCAACAAATACACAGGCCACAATACTGAGTCTGAGCAGCGACCAACATTTGAGTAAATAAATTAATAAATAATAGAACAGAGGTTGGATCTATCTAGTTGCCGCTATCAACAGTATTTAAAAACCTGATAGCAGAGGGAATAAAATAATTTGCATATCTGTTTGTTTTCCTTGGGGGCGGGGGGGGGGGGGGTAGGTTTCAAAAGTTTAGACATTATCATTGAATAAATAATTCTAAAACAACAGATAAAACATTGATAGACTAGGAGCCCTCAGTATTTCCACTGGTAAACACGCTCACGTCACCAGTCTTAGTCACCAGTCTTTGGGTCATATCATGGGAAAAGTTGAGTCAAGCATTGTTTGATCTTGTTCTGCTATCTCTGTCTTGTTGGTAAACAGCAGTCATGTCTAAATTCAGTTCAGCTGTCACACTGTTGCCCCAGAGGAATGTTGTCTGCTTATGTGATTACAACATATCAAAAGGCATGTTATCATGTTGCTCACCATGACGCCTGGAAGAAAAACAGCGCATTATCTAATTTCTAGCTTGGACAGCAGTGCAAATTGTATAAACTATTTCAATTATTATTCTATGTTATATATGCGTATATATGTGTATCATAATGCAGTGCAACATACTAGTGTAAATAATATATATATATATATATATATATATATATATATATATATATATATATATATATATATATATATATATATATAGTAAATGCATCTATCTATCTATCACAGGGGAAACATTCAAATGTAAAATCTGATACATACGGCATAATATATTGTGCAATGTATAAAAATGTGCAAGTTTTAATAATCTAATAATAATAATTTTCTTTCTATCTTTCTTTCAGTTAATATAACAAAAGTTATTGGGGAAAAGCTGTTTAGCTTACAGTTCATTTTCTTTGACAGTAAAGGAGCAAGAAGTGCGCAGGATATGGTGTTTGTTTTTCAGCACTATCAATAGGGCATATACATGAAGTGTGTGTTTGTTTGCATCTACGTCTGAGATCCCTCCCCTCATCAGGCTGTGTGTCAGGGTGAAAGTGCTTCTGGTCATCAGCTAATCCTGACATCTGCTCCCTGCCAGCTGACTGCAATCTGGGACAGAGATCTTAACATGCACCAGCCATACACATACAACCTCTTTCCCTTTCTCTCTCTCTCTTTATCTCTATCTTTTGCTCTGTGGCTTAGAGCAACAGGTGGTACTGCAACTCTTATTACATTAAATGGGACTATCTCCTAACCTGTCCTCCTACTTTTCTCCGCAATCTTATCTTTGTATCTTCTACCAAAAACAAAAAAATAAAATGCAGTACACAAAGGTTATTTGCTTAGATCCACTTGCGATTAAGGTAAGAAAGTTTCAGGCAGCGCTGTCTGAAGGCGTGTGCCGAATCAGAGGGTAAAGAGTCCTGGAGCCAACCTTTTTTTTGAGCATCCCACAGCCCCTGAGGGCTCCAATGAGGGGTGGCCTCTGAGCCAAATTAACTTATCTTGTCCATTTGTTTCTAAAACAGATTACAGCGAGGGAGCCCACACTGGATGCACTTGGGCCCCTCACTCACTCACTCACTCCCTGACTGAAGCCCATGGGCGCTTGACCAGCTTTTGTTCATGGTGCATTAACTCTTGTCACACATTAGCTCTGACCACAGCTAATTGAATGCACTTGAGTCAATTGCTGTATAGAGTCTATATTATCAGCTGTAAAGGGTATTTAGCTTCAGCTCCCTTTTAACTAACCATGTTCCTATACAGTCAACAGGAAATCTCTGTGGGAATAAATATTTTAGGAATTTTTATGCAGACTTCCAGATTGTGGTAAATTGCATATCAATTTAGTACAGAAACACAGAAGTGTGGTCTATTTCAGGGAGCTTCCAAAAGTTTTCCAACAGTTTGGAAGACTGCTGGCAGGGAATCAGACATGGGCCTAGGAAACTGATGAGTGTCTGAGGAGCCTGAGCTTCAGAAAGCAAGACTAAACGGCCATATTTATTAGATGTTACATAAACAAATGGATGCTTATTGCTCTAATGGCCCTGATTTCCTTCTTGACTCAAGGAAATTGAAGAGCAGATGCATGGTGCCATTAGCAGTCATCCGACCTTAGCTTTAAAACTTTTAAGTCATGCACATATGCACTTAGGAACAAACAGAAACTTCTTTCAGGTTTCTAATTTTTAGAGGCGCCAATTCACTTAAAACATCCATGTTTTTTGGATTTATGTCTGCACATGTACAGGGATTCAATGACAAAAAAAGTAGTATCATAATGTTGTTTAATTCAATTCAATTCATCAAGCAAACAACATAATGATTCTTTGAAAGGAGAGCGTATGTGTTTACATTTGTGTTTGCAGATAATGCATATTAGCCTCTTGTGAGTTTCTCCGTGTTCTATAAACAGCTCAGTGCTATTTAAATCTGGGTGTGACTGAAAAAGCCTTGCAGCACGTTTAAATAGAGGCCTCTCAGTGCAGTAATTACTCCCAACAGGAGGAATTGTTTGACAAGGCACAAGGCAGGGGTCAAAGGTCACGCCCTGTCTGCCTCCCTTGTTTGCCAACATGGACACAAGATCACAGCCTCCTTCATTTGGCCTCATTGTAAACAACAACAGCTCTCAGTAACCCTGTGTCGTTTGGAAACACGAGTCTAAGACCTACACATTCTGGTTCTGTTGTGTCACTCCTATGTTTGCTGTTTTCTTGGTCTCTTTGTCGGCCTCTCTGAATGTGGCTGATTAGTAATTATGATAAAGCACTTGTTGCCGTGAGCAAATTGAGTCCTGGGAGTCGGCCATCCAGTCCGTGATTGATCATTAGTCTGTAACTGGCCATGTCTCAAACCAGGGGTGTATTTTTTAAAGCCGATCACTGGTAAAGAGAAATGTGGCATGAGGCACGGTGCCTGAGGCCATAGTCTGAGAGGAGATTGTGTGTACCTTTATCTGCTGGTATGCTGACTGATGAAATATGTAATACAAACATTTTCTAACAGATAGTAAAGAAGTAATTACGTAGATGAATAGACGATTGAAAACATTTCCAGTGACAGTGAGATTTACGTACAGGTGATATTTCATACTTGTGTGATGTTGAATGATAATAAAATTCTGCCATGCTACTGAAAATGACTTTACTTATTTTAACTTCCCATTGATTTGATTTATGAATCAGTTTACTGTAAAGAAGACTTTTCTCCATCATTCACTAAGCGGATTTGTGTGCACTATCTTTCAAAAACAGTTTGATGATAAGAATTTTGTTTAAATTTTTATGAAAGAAGTGTTTCATGCTTATTAAGTCTGCATTTATTTGAACAACTATACATTAAAACAGTAAAATTCTTATAATGTAAAATAACTGTTTTCTATTTAACAATCTTATGTAATTTTGTCATGTGATGGCAAAGCAGAATTTACGGCAGTCATTACTCCAATCTTCAGTGTAACATAATCATTAAAAAAACAATATTTTATGCTGACTTGGTACTTAACTTGTTATTATCAATGTTGATAACTTTTGCGATATATGTTTCTAGAAACAGTAATAGGATTTATATATATATATATATAGAAATTGAAAGTTGTTGTGACATTTTAAAAGTTTCCACTGTAACTTTGAACCAATTCAATGCAACCTTCCTGGAAAAAAAAAAAAAAATGTGTATACTGTAAATAAACACTGTCACTTCGAATGTCACTTTAAATCAGTTGAATATATCCTTCCTGAATTTAATTTATATATATATATATATATATATATATATATATATATATATATATATATATATATATATATATATATAACAATATTATTATTATTATTAAATTCTTTTTAATGTTACCCCAAACTTTTGAATGGTAGTTGTTATTTAGATCAAAATCAGACCGTACAGAATGTACAACAGTTGTAATGTTGATTGAATACATGCATCTAAAGAAACCTTCCTGTCAAACTGTAAGGTGTTACCTTTGGCAGCCCTTTCTACAACATATAAGAAGAAATTCTTATCAGTGAACTTTCATTTACATTTCATCAACTAAATAGTAAAAAAACAAAACAAACAAACAAAAAAATAAAATAAAAAAAAAAGTAATGAAAACCATGCATTGAAAGGGGTGGTTTTGTGTAAATAGTAGAGTAAATTCAACACTCTCCCATACAGTAGAGCATTGCAGTGTTTGAAGGGTGTAATTGTTTTACTAAAAGGGCACTGGCACTAAACCCTTTACTAGTCTCCTCTAACTCTTTGTGATTTGTTGTTCAAGCTAATCTATGGTGAAATGTCTGCTACTACCAAGGGGTCAAAATTTGGCCGGTTGGCAAAGTCCAACTAGCCCCTGCTGGTGGACGCTGTAACTACTCATTTAACTTATAAAGAGATTTTTCCATATGAGTATTTATGTATTCTGCACCAACTGAGCAACTGCCATTGAGATGAATGGGAATGCTAATGGATATCTTTCTTCAGATGTTATAGTGCCTTTTGGTTACTAGACTTTTGTGTAAGGAGAAACAGTGAAATGGGTTTTATTCATTATTATTTATTATTATTATTATTATTATTATTATTATTACAATTTACAGTACCAGTCACTAGTTTATCACATTTCTTTGACTGGAAAGCATGAAAAATGTAATATTCCAATAAATTTTGAAGACTTTGCCTATTTTTCTGTCTCTGAAAATGTCAGTAAATAAGTTTAAAAGCTAGCATTCCTATGATGTTAGTACTATGAACTTATTTCATTTGAGTCCACTGAGAAAGAATATTTCTTAATCTAAAACTGCAAACACTTAATGTGTAATAGTAAAGTAACTAAATGGATGACTTTTACTCAAATCACTGCAGCTCACATGTATGTGCTGAAGTACTTAACACAGAGATCACCACTGTATCAGCGACTCCACATTTACTGTCTTTATATAAAGCAGCAAAAGATCAGAATTTGTGGCTCATCATTGATTGAATAACAGGCTCTACTCTCCAGCACAATGGTGCACAACAAAACTACACTAAACTAACAGATCTCTCTTGTGCAAACACACATTAATACAGTCGAGTTCAGTATTTACTCTCATTATCAGTGTATGACTTGCATAAAAAAATTTCTATGGATGTTTACAAATATTTTAGTTAAATTATTTTTTATTTTATTTTTTTCATTTGGTAAATCTGACATTTACATTTTACAGTATATTACTGTTTTCCTTGACTTAACGCAAACAAACTGTAGAAAAACCCTTTTTTTGCTGGCAACCATTAATTTACGGCAACAAACTGTAGAAAAACAGTTATTTACTGGCAGCAGGGGTGCCAGAAAATAACAGTTTTTTTACAGTTTATTTCCTGTAAATTAATTACAGTTTATTATTGTTAAATTATGTTTCATGCTGTTTTTTCTTCATCTTAAATCTTTAACCCTTTAAACCCCACAACAAAATCCTCAGTTTTAAATGAAGACTTATAATGTGTGCACACTACAGCGTGTTTGAGTAACACTGAATCAGTGAAGTTAATGAGATAAATCTGTGATTAATAGATGATTGAGCATTAGTGATAAACACCTGCAGAATCACTAAAGGAAAGAGAAACACAAGAACTACAACTGACTTGAGCCACTGCCTGAGATGAAATCAACTGAAATAAAATAATTCATCAAATATCTCAAGATCTGATTAAACAACTCCTAAAACAGCTTCACCAGATTCACATTACTAACCAGACAGATTTCTGTCAGATGTCTAAGGAAGATCTTATTGAGAGTTAAATAGGTTTAGGTGGTTTTTTTTCACTACCATGATGGAGATCAATGTTTACTTCAGTTGGGCTTTTGAACGTGACTTTTCAACAACTATGTTTTTTTTTTTTTTTTTTTTTTACATGCTGTAACAATACATCTTTGGAACTTGTTATAAAAATAAAAAAAGTCAACAGAAGTTGTTTATAGATTGCCAAGAACAAACACTATTATTTTAATATTGATACTGCAGCAAAATAAGAAACACTGCTGAGCCATAAGTTATGAAAGTCTCTTAAGAAAATTTCACTCATAAAAAAACCTTTGCTGAAATTTAAACAGAATACAAAATTTAAAGTACAAAAGTCAAGGGTCAGGAGCCCAACTAAAGCAAACACTGATCTCCACAATGGTGACGCTAAACGAAACAGTAACATTATCATCTAAATCGCTGTAATTCTCAGTAAGATCTTTTGATCTCTGATCTCTGATCTGATAGAAATAAAGTCAGTCTGGTTAGTAATGAGTGAAGTTGGTAAAGCTGTTTGTTGATTGTTTAAATATTCAGTTGATTTCATCTAAAGCTGTGACTGAAGTCAGTTGTAGTTGTTTCTCTTTTCTTCAGTGATTCTACTCGTTAACAGAGGCTGTTGATCAGTGTCTGAATTCACTCATTAGTTTTCATTCTCTCTGTCAGTTGGACTATATTAGTAAACTCATGTAGGGAATAATGAATGAGGGTGTAGGGTGTGATTTGAAACACAGCCGCTGAGCGTCGATTTTAAACGTTGTTAATTTATGATATATAGCAGCAGGCTACCTTCTCAAAAATGATGAATATTACCCAGAATGCACTGTTTTAATGAAAAACAGTATGTTACTGTCGAAATTTGTCCATTTTTTTACATCGATTTTGAACAGTGTATGAAATCCGCTTGCAAACACTCATCAAAAGTGATTTGGGAACTAGGCAACTAGTAAACACACATAACCAGAAACAAGTGAACCACATTATTTCAAATTGAATGTGCGTCACAAAACCCACAGCAAGCAGTTAATTCAAAAGAAGGGTAACGGCACAATCTGTTTCAGAGTGATATTTTTATATACATATAAAACTACTGCCACTAAGCAGTATTAGTATGCACTGAAACTTTGGACTACAGGTGAGAAAGCTCTGACCTGTCAGCGGTGTTAGACCCCTCTTCTCTATGCTCTTCAGGGCGCCAGAGCACATGTGAGCTGAAGGGAGGAATGTTAACAGTCGTCATTAGTATCTGGGCTTCTGAGGGGGAGAGGGGCCCAGCAGACCTGCTGCGAGTATGTCACCGGCTCGCGCCGCTATCTCTGTTTGGGTTTTCCCACGTTATGTCATGCATAGACATGCATTTATGCACACACCCTGAGTCGTGAGAAGCAGGTAGGGATTTTATTTAGTGTTTAGAGTCCATGATTCCAACTGAGATTTATGGTTGCAGCAATGTGTAGATTGCACGGCGGAGTCTGTAGTTCATGTTCAGTGTTTAGAAGCCATGCCCTTTAAATGAACCATTTTAAATTAAACACTTCAAAAAAAAAATTTTTAATTAAAATATACATTTAAAGTCATCGTGAAACCAAAAAAAGTGGCCCTTTTTTAATTAATGCATGTTAAATGTATATCCAAAAGCATGGCAGTATATACAGCATTTAGTTAGTAAAACTGTTGTTGTTTTTCTTAATATATCAATTATTTATTTATTAAAGAAATGAATACTTTTATTGTTTCCACAAAAAAGTGTAAAAAAAAAAAAAAAAAATTAACACACGAGTGTTTAGATGGGTATAAACCCTAGAGTGAACACTAACAAACAGAAAATGCCTACTTATAAGGAACATATTTCCTCATTACCCTGTGTGACCACCTTCATGAACAGCACTGTCTTGATAAGCAAATGTGTAACATTCCTTCCTAACTCTTTATTGACACTTGTGCACTGAAGTCTGAAACCTCGCTCCCAGTTTGCAACATTAACAGCATGCAGAATGAATTTATGGTGCGGTACACTGGAGGGTGAGATGGGCTATCCTGGAGGTCAAGCTGACCAGGGCAGATAACACGAGCTGATCCAGGCCACTGCTGGCCACTGTCCCCCCCTCTCAGCTCATTCCATGGATCTTCAGCCCCATCCCTGGCTCTTTGAAGTACCTGTGATTTAAGGTTATGAGAGGAGGACTCTGGCAAGGCCTCATTGATCTCGGAGCGTATCGGAGCTGTGACTCTGCCAGACTTTTGTTATGAGGAGATTGACCTTGTTTTCATCTCTCCTTCAATGTCTGATGGCCGGACAGTGGATCCAGCCTCCGACATCTGGCTTCTCTGAAGTGATGCTATAGAGTGAAATACTGAGTGAGCGGGATAAACATTTGCTTTTATGCTGGAGGTGCCAGAATTTGGCAAGCAGATCTCGGACTTCGAGGAAAGCACATGTGTGCTCTAATAGATGGTTGACTTGAAGATGATCGCATGCTCATGTGATGAATAGGATTCTGGATGAGAATAGGAACAGAATGAGATTCCACAAATCCTAATCAGAAAATATTGAGCAAGAAAACCAAGAAATGTAGAATCTAGTTACTCCAATCAGATAATAATGGTTATAAATTATAAAAACAAGGAAAGCACTTTCTGCACTCATTCACATCAATATTACTGGCTTGCTTGTTGTTCCAGCATCACTCACAATCTTAAGCGGGTGAGGATTCATGCCATGGAAAGCAAAATGGCTGCGGTAGTTCTTCTTGTCTAATCCATACAGCCGAGCTGCTTTGAAATTTAACAAGCCAAAGAAATACAGCTCCCAAATGTCAAGCGGTTTATTTAGTTTCAATGCTACAAGAAGCAGCTGCCTTCTACTGTATGTACACAGCTGAATCTCTATCATCCATATAGGAGAAAACCCAGTCATATCATATTAGGTCTCTGCTACAGTTTAGGAAACTATCAAAAGTCACACTGTCCCATACTCAACTATTTGAGTCAATGGCAAGTAAGAGTGTCCCAAAAAAAACAAAACAAAAACAAAAACAAAGACAAGTTTAAGACACACATGCCAAGTACTTAGAGATGCAGTATTTGGTTTCATATTGCTTTAAAAAAAATCTTTATACAATTTATAATAAAAGCATACATTTAATATCTCAAAAAATGTCATGTGGTATAACCATCATGTAAACAGAAATTACATATTTTCCCTATACTTTGAAAATATTGTATGTGTACATGCAAATGTTAATGTTTTCTAGGTCAATTTTGTTGTTGTTCAGTAATTTGTAAATATAAAATGTCACAAATTATTACTTCATAAATAGCATCAAGTTATGTCATAAAAAATGCTAATTATCTGGTATTATATTGACATACAATCATGAGGGTTTGCAGATGTCTTCTCTGCTTTATGTTGGTCACTCTACATAAATTTGATTTGACAGACAACATTTTTATTAATAAGCAGTAAAGAAGTTTTTTTTTTTTTAAATATTGACAAAATCAATTATTATTATTATTATTAGTAGTAGTAAAATATTATGCCAAACAAATAATTTTTTTTCCCCAAAATGTTTCAGTATGATATTAAGACCCCCCCCCACCCACCCACCCACACACACACACACACATTTTTTTAAAAAAAACCTGTTAATACAAAAATGATGTGGCTTTTTAGCATTTTAAAAGGGTTTGTTGAAAATTATTATTTTGTTGTCAGTACTACATTCTAGTACTAGATGTTTTGCAACCGCTTGAGTTTTAGACGTTCAGCTAACAGCTCTGTGTTAGCTTTTCCAGGAAGCAGTCGTTAGTTATTGTTGTGACTGGATGTATTAGGCTATCAGGCTTCACAACAGCTCTCTAAGGTAATTGCTTGTTCATAAAATAATTGAATTCTGAAGTCACTTACCACACAAAGCTCTGCTAATTCCCCTTGAACTCGGAAATAGTTTCGCTTGTAGCAGCACGGCAGTCTGTCATGGCCATTGAAAAGTCGCTATTAAAAAAAAATGAGTTATAATTGTGGAAAAACATAAACTCTTCGTGACCAGATGATCACAGGTGGGGTCTCCATGGCAATATTACCAAGGAGATGGAAGTTGATGCAGAAACAAGAGTCATTGTGTTTACTTTTCTCGAACAAGAATGAATGGATTTTCACACTGGTGTCCTTGGTGTCACTTCGCCGTTACGATTCCATGCCTATATTGTGAAAAGCTGCCCTAAAATTATACTGCATACAACAATATAACTTTCCAGAACAAATTCCCAAGGCCTCAGAGCTTAGAAACCACTCCCCATTAACATGATCTAGCGGTTAGGTTCTGTCACCTTTCAGCAGAGCACTAACCACGGCAATAAGCATTGATTTAACTGTCAGTAGCACTTTGCAAATTTGGACTGTTTCACTGGATCTCCCACTGCAAATGTTCTGTACAGTAACATCACTTCCTAAATCACAGCTGTTTGGTAGACAGAGGGGGAAAGTTTCAATAGACGGGTCCCGTTCCAGCCCCTTGTGTAGCTCTCAGTCTGAGATCAAGGTCTGTGATGTTGTTTGAGCTTCTCTAAATTGAGTGTGATTTATATGTCATGGAGAAAAACTGTCGGTTTTTGCAATTTTGACAATGATGACCTTATGAGTGGGGAATGGTGGACTCCAAAGGGCCTTTTGGGAGACAAGCTGCTGCTTCATCCCAGACAATGGAGCACTGTACTGCATTTCCTATTATTGCCTTGGATCGTTTTTTAAACATATTAGGTCACTGTGATGTGGTCGTTACATATCGCTGCTCTAAAGCTGACCCTCTGATCGGATTCAAATGAATAATCGTTCTGAGATCAAAAGATCATCTGTTTTTCAGAGATGGATGCACATATGAACAATTAAATGGACTGAGTAGAATGAAGAAGAAAAAAAAAAAACATATGGATGAATGATTAAACATCAGCGCCAGGTTGTCCACTTATGAGCTCTGACCACATTACCACAAAATTTCCTTTTGGTTTACATCATTCTAGGATTCACATTCACATTATATTTCTTGTGCTTGTCCATGTCTAATAGCTGGAACGTGTCTCTTTTGAGCAGTTCTTCTTGGCCGTCGCCGCTTACTGGTCAGCAACGGGATGGATTTGGGACAGATTGCAGATTAAATGTGAGGAGGTAATTAGTCCTAAAGAGGAGATAATTTTGCTCCGGCCAGGCTCCTGTTGTTTTAAGTCCTTCTGGAAAATGTGGATTTTCCAATGATGGCCATTTAAAGGTGTCACTGTGGAGCCACGGTGAATTAAAGGGAGTCACTACATAGTCTAAACAAGCAATCTTCTCAATGATCAACAGCCTGACAGGATAATAGAGTACAACTGGTCATGTGACAAAGGCTATGGTGACAAAAGACCGGCATCTATCATTTAGCTGTCTGCATTGGTGCCCGCTTTTCATCAGCACGGTTTGATTTACATGAAACAACAGGAAAACAAAAGAAAGGAGAGTGATGGCTTGAAGTTAATTTGCTAATATCTATCTATCTATCTATCTATCTATCTATCTATCTATCTATCTATCTATCTATCTATCTATCTATCTATCTATCTATCTATCTGTCTGTCTGTCTGTCTGTCTGTCTGTCTGTCTGTCTGTCTGTCTATCTATCTATCTATCTATCTATCTATCTATCTATCTATCTATCTATCTATCTATCTATCTATCTATCTATCTATCTATCTATCGTCTGTCTGTCTGTCTGTCTGTTTATCATTCATCTGTACTTCTTGTTTTTGTACATGTTTTGCTATTATATTTTACATTAAGATGTTTTTGTTCCTGTCATAGTCTTAATCTACGCTAATACAGCACCATTGCCTTGAATAACAAAGCAAAAACTACCACAAAAGTTCAAGATGTTATAAAGGTAAATTATTTCATCTGCCTGGCCCAAACTACAGCAACGATCGCGGGCCAATAGCAGCACAATGAGCCGGTCCATTCCTCTCTGAGGTGAAAACGGCTAGTTAGAGTCAGTAATCTCCAGAGACGCCTCCAGATCGCCCCATTCCAGAACCCCCCCACCACCAGGGGCTTTTAAGTGGAACCTTCTGAACATGGAGCCAACGTTTGCTGGATAGCAGGCAGCTGGACTTTGTCATGCATGACCAGGGACATTCTTGTTAGTGTAGTGTAACCTTTTCTGCACTAACACAGATAACACTGGCACCTAGCTGGGTCCTAATCTGCGTGCAGTGCCCAAGCAAGGGGAGGGAGACCGGGGGCAGCTAAGAAGTGGTGGGGGGAGTTTAAATTATTCCAAACAGCAGGCCAGCAGTGGTGGCTAGGGACCCTGGCACCCCCGAAACCAGTGGTGACCTCACCGCGCTGAGAAAACAGAATCCCATTCAGAAACATTTATGGCATATCTACTTGAGATCCTAAAGACTAACTCCTAGTGTAGATTGAGATTTATTATTTATTTAGATGTACATTGGTGCGCTTCCTAAGGCAAGTGCATGACATTTGCATCAGAATACTTAGTTTGTCAGTTCGCATAAAAACCTAAAAAACATAAAAAGTCTCATAAACCTCGAAAAAGCAAACTGTGGTTGTTTTTCAAAAGCTGCCTCGACAGCATGAAATATAAATGAGTTGTAGACAAGTTGCCGTAGTCTGTGTATTTATCTTCTTGTCGCTGGTGCAGATGATCCGCCAGAGGATCAAAGCATCGTGAGGTTCTTTATCACATCTCTAAAATGTTCATCTAATCTCAGTAGTGCTGCGAGGGATTCACTGTTGGTGTGGAGAGCTTAGCTGCTTCAGGGGCCTTCAGACAAAGAGAGCCAACATGTGTACTCCAGATGCCCAAAAGCGGAGGTGGGTGTGAGCCACGCTAGTGCTGACAATAATTCGGGGACAGCGGGTGTCAGGCTGAGAGAGGCCTACACCTCATCACCCCTCCGACTAATTGATTTCCAAATGAGCCACGGTATTTCTGCACAGTAATCTTGAAAGGGGGTCATAAAAACGTCCAGGGATACAGGGTGTGCCGCGCTTTTATCTGAAATCCTCAAATGTCTCTTGCTTTCCTCTACTCTCTTATTTCTACAACCGCTAACCTTTCCCTATCCCTTTTTTTCTTTCACTCAAGCTTTTTCCTCTTTGGCTCTATTTACTATTTCTCTTTACAAGCTGGCACACCTGAATTACTCTTTCAAATTCAGCCCTTTTCTTTTAGAGGAAATGTCTCAGAGGGCAAGAACAGACAAATCAGAACCATATTGGTGCTCCCACTACACTCCGTACAGAAATATGTGTATACGAACAAAGTGAGCACGCATGAAGAATTCGAAAAGTGTTCCAAAAACAATGATACATTGCTTTTTCCCATTTAGCTGCTGATTGGGTGATAAATCAGTATGGGGTTTAGTGTTGTGACATTGGTCATCAGTCTCCAGCATACTGTGGTAAATGAAAACCAGGAACTGTGAAAAACACGCCTCCGACATCTTTATCTTTTGTTCGTGTCATCTTTATTGTGAAAAATGTAATCTCATTTTATGAAAATACTTTTAAAGATTCTTTTATAAAGCCATTTTTTGAGAATAGTGATACAGCTGTCAGGGTACAAGTGAAAATGTGGGGAAAGATACCACCTGAAACATCAGAAGGAAATTCCTTCTTTTAATTATTTTTGAACCTTTTCAGTGTTTCTTGAAAAAAGTATTTTTACTTTTTATTTATTTGGATTTTGTGTTGGGGGGACATTTACAGTGCTTAATATTAATTTTAACAAGATAAGTTTAGTGACAAAACATTCCCTTGGGAACATTTTAGAAATAAAAGAATTATGTGTGTGTGTGTGTGTGCGTGTGTGTGTGTGTGTGTGTGTGTGTGTGTGTGTGTGTGTGTATTTAAATGTATATTTATATTTATATAATTGATTTTCTTAAAATAAGAACATTTGTATTTCCAATTACTGTGTTGTAAAATATTGTAGAAAATATTGTACATTAGTCGTAGATTGAAAAAATATATACATTTTTTATCATATTAAATATATATATATATATATATATATATATATATATATATATATATGTTTCGTTACCACACAATATGCACAACAATAATATTATACAATTAAACAAAATGTAACACTGAATAAATAATTGTCTAAAATAAATATATATATTTTGTATAAATGGTATACCTTGTACTTTTCATAAAATCTAAATATATATTTACAAACTGTAGTTTTGCTTAGTCCTATAAATTAGACATTATAATGCTATGTTTGAAACTGCCAGGTGTTTGTTTCATTCTTTAATACACAAAAGTGTAAGTGATAGAGGGGGTAAAATATTAAGAAGTATTCTTATTGCCTTAACTAAAAATAAAATGATTTGTCATGGGCAGATGATCTGTCATGGTGTAGAATATCTCAAAGCAAATGTTTCCACAGAGAACCCAGATCTGCTGTTCACAACATTGGGAAATGTGAACCCTGCCGTATGCTTGGCTGATGCAGATGTTGGGCAGAGACATCATACCTGGCAGAGCTGACAGCTAACTGACCACTTGCGGCTCCTCTGGCATTTTGCCTCTCTCCCTATTAGAGCCATCCAAATGTAAATATTTCCTTAGTTACATTGCTTGTTGATCTACAGATTATCCATATTTATATTGGACTCAAAACATTTATTGGAGACAACGTGAATAGACTAAGGTGTTGTTCCATTAACAATAACAAAACAGTTTGCACACGACTCCTCTTCCTGGAGAGCTACTGTTCCATACTCGAATGAGTCAAACGTGTTGCAATAAAAGTGCATTAGTAGAAGAAAATACTATTTCTTACAAAATAGTAGTATTGCTCATTATTATTTGCGCTCAAGCCCTATAGTGTTTTTTCCTTGACAGCTAAATCCAACAAAAAATAAAAATCAGAGCCTGTTCAGAGTCTGCATTCTGTGAACCTTGTTTCCTGTTTGTCTTCATGACACTTAATACACAATCCAGACCAAACTCGCAGTTTAATCAGCAGCTTTCTGGAAACAGATGCAGTTCATCTAATGACTAAGCTTACATGGAGCAAAACGGACTAAACTAAATTATAATAACACTGATAATATAAGATCAATAAACCATAAGAGACTTGTCAGTGAGAATACATTTACCTTTTAATATTTGTGTGTATTTGTGTGGTGGTATAAATAAACAGAAATGACAATAAAAATAAAAATAAAAATTATATGGATGCACAGTGTTTACATTTTTATTTTTAAGATTATGATGATAATAACACATTTCAAATTTCAGTCAAAGCATGTTTTTAAATGAATATCCTAGAGTGTAAATTTCCTTTATCTCTGGACTGATGGCTTCAGAATACGCAGAGCTTGTGGCTCCTTCTTATCAATGCCTTGCTGAGCCTATCATCACTTTTAGGAACTACAAGGTGAACTTTGACCTCTGATCCCTCTCTTCTCTAAGATATGGATAAGAAACCTAGTTCTCCCAAAACTACTGATAAATGCTAACTTTTAAAGGCACATATTCACAGGAGGAGTGGAATCTGGAAATGTGGAACTTTTGTCTCCTCTTAAAAGATGTATTGGAGTAAATAAAAACAGAACAGAGTACAGAGGCATAGATGGCTATCATATTGGCCAAATGAAGGATTTGAAGGGTCAAAAAAAAAAAAAAAAAAAAAACATTATGAGATTGTTAAAAGCAACATTATGCCATTGATTCAATAAATCACAGACAGACCACATCACACGATGCAGAATGGACAAATAACAAAGTCAGCTGTGACACTGTGTCTGTTTCACATTACGATTAATCGTTGCGTATACAATATAACCATGTTATCAACTCTCCCTCTCCTGTTCCAAGAACAACCATGTATGCTGGCATCAATTACCCATCCCAAAATTCGGTTAGCTCTTCTTTTCACAAAGCCGAAAAAAAGCCGATGGCTACACAGAACCACAGTGGGGCCGAGGCTAAACGGATTAGCACCGGGGCTGCTGGGTATCTGGTGAGTGTCAGCGGTTGCCTGGCCAGGGTTTGAGTTTGTGAGCGTGTGTTTTTGGACTGGCTTTGGACATCCTCTCTCAGTCCCGAGGCTTCATTCACTGATCCGTTGTTTCGCAAAGCCGGTTTTGAAATCAGGTTAGGGCGACAGGGAGAGAATTCAAGCATTTGCTTGCTGATTTGATTTAGCGGGGGCAATCAGTCGGGCAGTTTCTCTGATTTATAGCTTCCTGCTTTCCTTTTGCTCCTCACGTTGCCCTCTCACATACTGTATCATGCTGCTAGTGGAAGAGGGCACTCATACGGACCAAAACATACACGCTTGCTACTTATCAGTGGTCACTAAACACTGGGTCAGTGCTAAATGTGTTTATTTAAAGATGAAGAAATGCTTCCCACACAGCAGTTAGGGAAATCCTCAATGGCTTTCTGGCAGTCGGCATGCAAGACTTTTCGACTCAACGATATCATTTATTTCTGGTCAGGCAGTTGCGAGGTCGAATAATGGCAGTCTTTAACAGTGCCACCCGCAGACTGAGAGGGACAGTGGAGATGAAAGCTGGCATGCTGCTAACTTTTTTTGTCACAGAGAGATGATTCTCCTAATTGCTTGTGACTGCACGAATAGCGATGAAGACGACTGTAGTCCTGGACAGTGTTATTAGGGTGTGCCCGACCCTTGAGTGCCCACACACACAGTCCCATACAAAAGGCCTTCAGAGCTGCAGAAACCAGAGTGGTCATTGTATAGAACCGCTGTGATATACACATGGAAACATGGAGCCTAGAAACAGTTGCCAAGATCTTCAGTGATTGCACATTTTTCCCACAGATACCACAGCATTGGAAATAAACTCCAGTGTTCTCTTTTTTTATCATGGAAATTGCTGATGTTGTACATTTTTATTATGATAATGTTTTATTATATTTATATTTTTTATAGTGCACTGATAAAAATGAATCATTGAGGCTGTAGGTATAAAATTTTAAATACCATTACCATTTTACCCATTTCTTTATTACTTTATAATTTAAGTGGTCAACTTAATATCAAATTGTAGTGAAAATGTTAATGTTTTTTTTTTTTTAAGAACTTATTATCTTGATTAATCTAGACAATGATTTGTAGACTGTTTTCAACATACTATTTAAATTATGTTTATTTAAAATATAAACTGTTAGATTTGGTTGATGCAATGAACCCTTTAAGCATTTGATATATTGAATAATGAATATAATACATGTTTACTTTAATATTAACACAGTAAGTTATTAAATAGTATGTGTTTACTTATAATCATTAAAAGTTAAATAGCATTGATTAATATAACCATAAACTGTTTTAATATATTATGACCAGCAATGAATGAAACATTTTCTTTAATTTAGAAATCTTGTTCTATTGTATGACCTTACTATTTATTAACCAATATATTTCTTGTTATTTACATTGTATAGTAATTATTGAATTACACATTTGAAATTATTATTAATAACATAAAATTGTGGCTATACTTGATGAAATCTAATTTTGTTCAGTAAGATTTCATTAAAATAAAACACAGTAACCTGCCATTTGTATGTTGAATTACTTTGCTGGTTACCACCATGTCTTTTGGCAGAGCGATTGAACAATGTTTCCATTTAAGTGATAGGTCACCACGAATTGTAAATTCATCAAAATCAAAATTTACTCACCCTTATGTCATTCCATTCATATTATTATTTTTTTTATGTATTTAATTTTGTCCATACAATTGAAGTGAATGGTCACCGAAAATTTTAAGTGGCCAACTTTTTCCAAAATATCTTCTTTTAATGTTCCACTGAAGAATATAGGTTTGGAATAACTTGACGGGGAGTAAATGACAGAATTTTTATTTTTGGGTGGACTATCACTTTAATGTGTTGATCATTTTATGTCTGTATTCAGTTAGCACACTTAATTATTATTTCTGCATTATTACCCGTGAGAATTCAATTTGATGGTAACCTGTTCAATGTTACCCAGAGGCATAAGA
This sequence comes from Carassius gibelio, assembly GCF_023724105.1. Lineage (NCBI taxonomy): Eukaryota > Metazoa > Chordata > Actinopteri > Cypriniformes > Cyprinidae > Carassius > Carassius gibelio. Next base: position 24,937,415 of record NC_068371.1, read on the forward strand.
GCAATGGGTGGTCCAGTTATGGCCCATTAAGAGCCTCTTATTTCCATCCACAGCTGTCCTCAGCCCAGCCTGCTGTCCAGAGTCCAGCCACCTATCTACCAGCTGGCCTTCAGTGCCGCCAAAGCCTCTGGTTTTAGGGTATGTGACATCAAGGCATCGGCGCAAAGGCTTAATCACATTAACATCCACAACCAGACGCTCCACTCATTTGACTAATCAAAGAGAACGGCTCGTTCAGAGAGAAGAGAGGCACTGTATGAGGTACTTCCTATCTCTTTTTCTTATCTGTTCATCCCTGTACAGCACCTATGCAGCATGCACTTAATGTGGCCTGGACTCACTCATTAGCTTCCACGTTACCTGAAATGCTCTGCTGTGGGGGAAGGTTTGCATTGCATATATCGATGTTTTGTAAAGACATTTATTTTGATTCATGTTGTTTGTCTAAAAAACATTTGAATGCAAAAAAAGAAAGCTGTTTTTAAGAATATGCATTGTACACAAGTAAATATTTAATAGGTAAAAGCAATGGATTCTCACATGCTAACGTGCATTTTTTTCTGTGTTGGATTCGCGCTTCAGTATTCTCTGTTGTGCTTACATGATTTTAAGTCAGAGTAAAATAAATTTGTACTATATAATACTGTATAAAAAAGGGGAAAAGCAACAACCAAAATTACTATTATTTTTGTATATACAGAACTCAAAAATAAAGAAAGATCAGTCACTCTCAGCAAAACATGAAAGATAAAATTATACTTGACATTTCACACACACACACACACACACACGCACACACACACACACACACACACACACACACACACACACACACACACACACACACACACACACACACACACACATATATATATATATAGTTTATATAAAATCAATAAAATACAGTATATAAAATAATAATATAATATACAATAAAAATAATAAAAATAACTTATTTCCCGTAATTTTTGTCATCAATTTTGTAGCATGGACAGCATTCCAACATTAACATTTATCAGAAACTTTTCAGCAGGAGCCGTGAAGTGAGTGAAGATTGGCCCTATCCTGGTGCTGAATGATGTCTATAATTTTAAGCACAACAAATGACAAAACCATCCAGGCGTGCACATCAGCACAGGGGTCAGGGAAGGTAAGGAACAAGAGGCCCTCCATGACATATCTACTGTGGGAAATGGGCTGCAGAGATAACCGAGCATTAGTGTTTCATCTCTACTTCATCCCATACATATTATCACTGACCTTTCACCCTGCAATAAGAATGGCTATGTAACTCATAGAAACACACAGCCATAAATCTCTTTATCCACAGCTGTAAAAATGCAGGGCATTCAAAATCATGTGAATTGTGTCGAAACAGGAAAAAACAACAATGACAAAAACTTCACTTCATTTTTATTTGCCTTTGTCCCAGTGTGGAATAGTAGCTCTCTTAATTTTTTACTGTCCATCTCTTTCATACCTTCCAAAGGAAAAGAATTCTTGAGACAGAGGAACACTTGATTAACTTTAGTCAGAACAGACACAGTTGAAACTGAGAAGACACGCAGCCACAGGAAATCCCACATAACAGCTAACATACACAACACAGAGTGATAACGGAAAAATGTGATAGATTGTTTTAGTCGTTGGCCTAATGAGAAAGTTTTCCATGAAAAAGTCACAGTGAAAAGAGACGTCTTTAAATTGGTACATACACAATTATAGCACGAAGAGCATTCATAATATACTCTTTGCTGCATCGCATTTCTCAAATGCCAGTAAACACAACAGATATATCACAATGACAGCATGATAGTAGGTCTATTCACTAATATTTTATGGGGTCTTTGTGGAATCTTTGCTTATATTTTATTTTAGTTTCTTTCTTAATATGATACAAAAAAAACAGGAATATATTTTTCACTTTAGATTTAGAAAGACTACGCTCTTTAAAATAAAGCTTCCAAAACTGGGTTTTCCACTGATGCCATAGAAGAACCATTTCTGGTTCCCCAAATAATTTTAATAAAACACACAACACACAGTGAACACAAAAGAAGATATTATAAAAGAACAATATAGGTAATGATTTTTGTGCCAACTGTATGTGAATATATAAATACTGATGTACTGTGGGTGTGTAAATGATGATAACATTTTCATTTTAGGGTGAACTATCCCTTTAAATACAAACATTAATTATGTTTTAAGCTTTGAAAAGTCAATGCTGGGGCATAAACTTGAAATACACAAAACATTATTGCTTTATTATTGCACAAGCAGGTAAAAAAAAAAAAAAAAAAAAAAAAAAGGTCCTGGCCTCACTCGTTCAAATGCTTGGATGGGTTTTATTTCAGCTAATGAGGTGTGAAGCCTTACCCTGTGTGTGTGGGTGTGTGGTGCTGCCCATAAACCAAAAGTGAGAAACTGCTTGTTTGGTAGGAATTAGGGGTTTACGTTTCCCTTTTCCCTCTACATATTATGTAGATTTGAGCATGAATTTGATGTACTAATGGTTTTTGTGTATACAGTATATCATATTAAGCATTTACAAACAAATTGAATGGGACACTTGTGAGTCAAGTGGACAAAATGATTTCGTAACCATCATCTTGCTTTCCAAAGATTACTTTTCAAAGCTTTCTAACATGTCTATTTTAAGAAGGTATCGCTCTCAGAGGTTGATCAGTTGCCTGGGCCTCTCTTATTGTCATCTCATGTCCATCTGTGTCTCGCAGACATGAGGCCCCTTAGCAATGCAGCCATTAACTAAGATCATTACAGAGAGAGGATTTGTCATTAAAACCACATGGGTTCTCCACGAGTCATGCAAATGACTTTTTTTTCTGTTATCGTTTTATTCTGTATACTCTCCTTCACTATTGATTTCTTTATGAGTTTAGATGAATTTGAAGTGAAGAGGTGTCTGGGTCAATTTCACCCTCTCCGACAAACTTCCTTTTAGCAGCTCTTTGAATAAAGCATGGCTATTGTTCCATATTGACAGCACATGGACCTGTCAGTCAAAGTGTCACAAAGGGCATATTGACGAATACAGAGGTTGTGTTATCGCTTAGAGTAACAAATCCGATGCCGTTTAATGCAGGGCATTTCAAGTATTTTTACAGCAATGTAATCAGTGTGACAGAAACTGTGCCAGAGCTGTTATGACATGGGAAAGTTGCCTTACCACCCAGGTGCTAACACCCTTTTGAGCAGCTCTGCTTAGCATTGGCGTCTCCTCCAAAGCTTTCAACAGCACCGCTACTCAGTGGTGCTGCAGTGTTAATTTTGACAGCAAATTCGGATTTAGTCTTAGTCTTAGTCTTTTGAATAACACACCATTTAGTTTTAGTCACATTTTAGTCATCTGAAATGTTTTAGTCTTAGTCTAGTTTTAGTCGACTAAATATCATAAGAGTTTTAGTCTTAGTCTAGTCTTAAGTCTTTTAGTCTTAGTCTAGTTTTTTTTTAGTAGAACAAAGTCAACTTAGTTGACTTGACTAAATGTTTCCATCAGTCTGTTATGGAATGGTATTCATAAAATAAACATAAGGCCTGCTCTCAATGAAAAATATACATGCTCTCTGAAAAAGATATGCATTCGTCCTGAATTATATGCAATGCATATGACATTCTTTCAAGATGAAGTACAGTATTATTGAAATAGACAACCACCTATATTATATTTGTATTGTATGTTCATTGTATTTCTTTATTTGTGCTATTTACACAAAGTTTACATTTTTTTAAGTTTGTTTTTGTTCATTTAAAATAGCATTGCATAGTCTTCACTGTAAAATAAAATACACAATCAAACCAAAATGTATGCAGACACCTTCAACGTTTCTTACAATATCACAGTTTATTTGCTGTAGTTTAGAAATTGGTAATAAAATATGACAATAACTCAGGGTTAAACTGTGTCAGAACAACAAATTCATCTTGATAATGTCTGATGCAATGCTAAATTTGGTTCAGTCTGTGGTGTGAAAAGGTTGCATTAGAAATTAAAGAAATTAACACTTAAGCAAAACATGCTCAGGTCCCTAATAATTTTTTTTTTTTTTTTGTATTTTTTAGTCACTAGTAAAACAATATAATCTATTCTATCTGATTTTCGGATTGACTTTGGATAAATTCTTGTTAAAACTACAAAGTAATTCAATCAAGAGCAGTGAGTGATTTACTTTCATTTTCATACAGTAAAGACACTGACAGCAGAGCTAGTAAATTAGGCGCGGTCACTTTAAGAGACAAATGCATCCATTATAAAGATACGCATCCGATTTCTTTCCAACGCTTTACTTTCACTGAAGACATAACTACCGACTTTGTCGAACACACTTTCCAAGACGGGTATTTCGACATATTTAGTATGTATTTGTTGTCGGTACAAAAGCAAGAAGACTTTGAGACGCGTCTCTGCTTGCTCCCTGAACACCAGAACACCACGCTGCTGAATTGAGCTCTTTCACTTTTCGCTCTTTTTCTTATGTTTATTTAAAATGCGATTTGTATTTGTTCGTTCAGGGTGCAGGAGGACGCAAACGTCCTGAAAGAGAGCTCGGTTCAGTGTTACGCGAGTAACCAGCTGCTCTGCTCAGTTCAACTTTCCCGCATCGCGGGGCTGAAGCCAACTTGATGTGTTGAATGCTTGGAGCACGTTATAAAACGTATTCTTAAAATACACATTTCTGTTTTAATAAATGCTCATATTAAAACATAGCATTACACATAAGTAGGTACAAAAATAATCAGTGATACATTTACGGCCCCATAAAAATTTGGGTCGCAATGGCATTTCAAAAGGTTGCAGTGTAGTTCCCTGTGTAAACAACCTAACTGTTATGAAAACGTCCTCGAAACTGTGCGAATTTCTGCAAACTCATCTTTGTTCTCTTTTCTGTGTAACTGCTGCTTTGTTTAGCTGTTGCGCTTGCATTTGCCGCGGCTTTTTAAAATGGCTCGGCTGCTTCTGCATAGATCAACCTACCCTCAAAGATTCGCTCTGATTGGATCTCTTCTCCATTCGTCCCTCCCATATATTTTCGTCTCATTTTTATTCGTTGACTAAAGTGTCAGTTATATTTCGTCACGTTTTTCGTCATCATATCTGACTTTTTATTTAGTTTTTATTTAGTTTTCGTCCGTGAAAAAGGTTAGTTGACGAATATTTTTCGTCATAGTCTTCGTCAACGAAATTAACACTGTGGTGCTGGCAAAGACCTCTGGGAGATGTAGTCCTTCAAAATCTTTCGGAAACCCAACAGATGCACATTTGCATCACTCTTATGAACTGAAGTTTTTTTTTTTGCTTGTATAACATTTTGCTGTTGTGTTCAAAGGTTAGCCTTGAGCACAGTCACAGGCTGGAAAACGCAACAGATTCCTCGCGTTCATTTTGTAGCCAAGCTGGTAAATGCAAGTCGCCATCTGTTTTTTTTCAGTGAATGCCAAAAGTAACCCAAGGGGATGGGCGAAGCCAGTGATTGGGTCGGCACCCTGTTGCTTCAGAGGCCTGGTCTCTGTATCAAACAACGCCATTCTGGAGGAAAGACCCATGGCACAGGGGATACTGTTATGGAGGCAGTGACCTGGATGTGTGTCAGTAGGGAGTTTGGTTTATCTCCTTTCTATTTGTCTTTTGTTCTTTTCCTTCTTCTATCACTCCTCCCCCATTTCAGAAGGGCAGTTTTGCTTCCCTCCTCTACGCCTTCTTGTTTTCCCTGTTTTTCCATGAAATCACTCGTCTGTCACTAGATCCTAGCCATCGTACACAATTCAATTGTCTCAGAGGACGACGCACAATGAGTTCTTTGTCCTCTTTGATGCTTTTGCCTCATGGACTCCCGGATTTACAACTCACGGTGTTCCCTCAGGGCTTTGGAGGCCACATTATACCTGGCTCAACTGACCCCCCCCCCCCCCCCCCATACCAAAAAATAAAAATTTAACCCAATGCATTCTAAGCCACTAAGCGGTCAAGGCCCATAAAAGTCTAACAGTCTCTTCTGTTGCTGTTGGTGGTCTGTCTTGTTCCTTGGGCTTTAGATGGCAGAAGGGGCCTTTCTGATTGTCTCTGTATGTGCGAGTCTACCTACTTACTTTTGCAGGGACGTCTGGAGAGAAAAACATCAAAAGGGCAACATAATCCTTCACTTTTAACTTTTCAGCAGCTAGTGTCTGAAGCAGCTATAAAACGAGAAACATGATTGATGCTGAGCATAGCTTGAGTACTAAGAGATTTGGTTGCCTGTTCATAATATGAAAATATAGGGGTTTGGTCAGTACTGATATTTATTCACAGTTGTGTCTTTATATTTGAGCTATTTTAGCTAGTCACACACTTCAGTGGATTGAGAAGTAAGAGACTTTATGTTGTAAGACTAAAGAATGATTAGGTTAGAATTTAATGTATTGTTTCCATCTCTTCATTTCCTTTTTAAATATTTATTAACATTACTTTTTTTCCTGTTTGGGAGTTGTACATTGAACAGTTCATAGAAGTGGGGGCTCTTCTCAAGTCTAACCCACTCACAGAGCACCCTTAAAGTTCTGGGTGAGTAAGGAGGTCCCTTGGGACAAACTTTTCTTGTAAGTATACAAAGTCTGGTTGGAAAAGACATATAGCGGGAGCAGTGGGGGAGCTTTCAGGATCTGTCATAATCTTTATTGCATGATGTGATAGAAAATTAATGTTTCTGCATCAGTGAAGTTGACATGAACTTAAAGTTTAAGGGTATATGACTGCATACAGTATACGTATTTTTTATCTTTCAGTGTCATTCGTATGCATGTGATTTTATGGTGACCTGGTTTTATTTTGATCCAGTCTGTGATGTTGAAGACAGCACTTGAAAGCCTTCCACTAAAACATATGGTTGAAGGCTTTTTTTTTTTTTTTTTTGTCTCCACCTAGTGGTTTAAAGGCCTGAATGCTACAGTGATCCATTACTGTGTGAAAGCATACGCTTGGAATATAGAGGCACTTTTCAAAGCAATATTATATACCGAACCTATACTGAAAGCAGCAATATTTTCAAATAAATTAGAAATGAAATTTAATTTAAAATCACAAAACTAACGCAGTAGTCTGATAATAATGTCTCAATGTTTTTGTAAACAGATATGAAGGTTGGTGTCATTATAAAAATTCATCAAGTGTTAAATGCAATAATTTTTTTACTGCTCATTAAATCCCAAGTGAATGTTGTTTGTTTTCTGTTTCTTCGTTAATTGTTCGTAATCATAATGAAGAGAGACTAATATTTTAAATAAAGCAATAACTAAACACTGCTCGATTACAACTTCGAGATTAGAGAAATACAACAACAAAAATCTTCAAATAAATAAACGTTTTTATAGAAACAAACACGTGTTTTCAGTGCAGCATATTTTACCAATAATTCGTCAAAAATCAACATGCATGCAATATCTTTATATTAAGAAAACATTAGGAATTTATATTAATGACTTAATGACAATTTCCGATAATGTGGCGCTCTCGCTCTACCTGGTGAGGTATTATTATGCCCAGACAATATATTTTTATTTTTTATTTGTCCTGGTTTTGTTTTTTTATTGTTCCATTTCTACGTTAAATTTGCTATCGCTCACGAAGCTTGCACATTCATGAAAACGTTTATAAAATATTATTGAATCAATTTGTATAATAATGTAGCCTATTTTGAAAGAAAGAAAGAAAGAAAGAAAGAAAGAAAGAAAGAAAGAAAGAAAGAAAGAAAGAAAGAAAGAAAGAAAGAAGTGGAATATCCACTTGATAGATAGATAGATAGATAGATAGATAGATAGATAGATAGATAGATAGATAGATAGATAGATAGATAGATAGATAGATAGATAGATAGATAAATCATGTGCTTTTAATAAAATGAATAGGCCTAAATATAGTTATTTTAGCATTCAAAATAAATTTTTAATTACAATGTTTTCACACCTAATTCGCCGTCTGTAGCATCATTGGCGATTAGGAATGATCTTGTAGTCTAGTCTTCTTATTTAGTTATAAATGTTTTAGACAGGCCACTCTTGACATTCTTACTCAATATCCTCGATGAAGCCATAAAGGAGAGAGCCGGAGCAGCAGCAGAACCTGTTCTTTCTCAGCGCACATCTGAGTCACTCTGACTGCACAATGATGGATACCCAGAATTCTTCCCTTCACGCTGCGTCCCAAATATAGATTTAGGCTACAGGTGGGCAAATGTGGTCATTTCACGTTTGCTGAAAATTACCCCCAGTTGATCATGTCTCATCCCCCAAAAATCTGTGTAAACTATTTATGACGTAAATTTACGATGTAATAAGTAGGCTAATGTTAAATGAGCGACTTAGTATTCAATTATTTTTTGTAACAGCTTTTTTTTTTTTTATCGTTTTGTAATTAATTAGCCTATGATAGTAGGCTATGTTATGTACACTGTAAAAAATAAGTGTAATTTTAACTGTAAAATTTTGTAAAAACGCTACGGAAAAAAACTGATAATAGGTTAACAGTAAGTTCCCGTACTATATACAGGGAAAAACTGTAAAAGATCTAACAAAGCATTTAATGTAAATTTACAGTAAAATTCTGTTAATTATACAGCTTTTAGAAGTAAAAAAAGAACAAATCAATGTATAATTTACAGTCTAAAACTGTAAACTGATATTCCCAGAATTCCCTGTGTGACACTCCACGTTTGAAAGTATTTTGTTTAAATAATCATGTTTTTAAATAGTTCTTGTTATCAGTTATGTACATTTGAGCTTTATGTTACATTTTCTGTTGCTTAATGAAAGTTTTTTGCATTATTTAAGTATCACGTGTGTTACCATGATGGTGTTTTGTGTTTCCATAAATGTGCACCTTCTATATGTTAATATATACTTCTGCTTGTGGTGAAGCTACTTGTGATGAGCTTTGATACTTCATGTGGCTTTCTCTTATACATTACCATCTTTATTATTATGGTGGTTGTCAGTATTTTCAAGGTACAAAACAGATTTAATTTTGTGTGTTGTTGAATTTACTGGTTTATATTCACATTTTCTTGTTTGTAAATTACAGCTTTATATTGTAAAATTAACAGTTTTTGACGTAAATGTGTTTACAGTTTTCTGTATTTTTACAAAATTATTCTGGCAACCACAGCTGCCAAAAAGTTTTTGTAAAAACAACAAGAAATTTTTTACAGTGTAGGCTATATGACTACATTAAAAGAAGGGTGAGAAATATGAACGCCCGAAATTAGGCTATACAACTTAACACATTTCCATTCATTTTACATTTATTTATTTTTTATTTTTATATTTCTTAATTTTTTCTTTGCCAGTTTAACCAGGATAAACACCCCAACAACCCAAATTTCGTTGTATTCGTTAATAAGAATTCAACGCACCCTAGACTATTTACTACTGTATGTATTTTGAATAGGATGACAGTAATTGTGATCAAACGTGAAAGAGAAATGGCTATAAGAGCCATGTGTTGCATTGGCACTGTGTCCTGTGAAGTCGTTATGAATGTGCTTTCCGTGTATAATGCACACACACCTCTGAGTTTTATTAACTTGGTTTCTTTTTTACAACGTAGTAATGTGTGAAACTGGGGAGGGTTCATAGTCAATTAAGACTAGAAGCAAATCTCCACAGTGAATGAAGAATGAAGAACTAATAATAATAATAATAATAATAATAATAATAATAATAATAATAATAATAATAATGCTGCAACCAAACAATCACACTTCGCCTTAAACCAATGACATCACCCTTAAATGAAACTGTCAAATTGAAATCCGTGCGATGATATTGGCAGATGAGATAAGCATAATTGTGATCATCAACTTGATGAGAAAATTGGATAGGCTATTAAATTAAATCCTTATTAGAAGTACACAGCTAAAGATTGAGATTGAGCAGATAAAATAGTAAACAACGTTCATCAGTCATGATGCGGAAACTTTAAATAAAATAAATACCAAATAGGTTAGCCTACGACAAATATGCAGTGGCGTTGTCTTTGTGCAAAATAATATATCTATGTCGGTTTTCCAAACAGTGGACTTGCGAATGTAGTATGTTTCTTCAGCATTGCTGCCACCAGAGATCAAACAGTTTGACACTGGCGCAATGAGCGCAGCTTATGAAGGGGATCCGAGTGCTGTGTTGGGTGCTGGCTGGGGAAATGTTATGATCTTGTAATTACGGGTCTTGGACAGATGCATTATCCAGGCTCAGCGTTGGAGCCACTGGATATTATTGTAGCCAGAGAGCCGGAGGGCCAGACACCTACCATCGGGGAGAGGGGCTGACCCTGCTGCTCCTGCGCCATATTGCACATTTAAACACCAGGGTTTCCCAAGTTCATCGGCGTTGTTGATTAACAGGCCAGCTTTGGGGGAAGATGATGTCTGCATTCTCCAAACGAGTTCCTGAACAATCCACACGGGGTGAGGTCATGCTGATGCAGGTTGTGGGGCACTGGAACCCGTTTTGTTCCATGACATCCCCTTTAGCATTTGCTCAGATGTTTGCAGAGCACATCTATAAATTAATATTGTATTATTGCTTTGTTCATTTATTTAATTACTTGGATTTTATTATATTGCATGACAAAAACACCGATTTAATTGCAAATGCTCCGTATTACATTTGCTTTTGGTTTACAGTGGAGTAAATACAATAATGATAATAATAATAATAATAATAATAATAATAACTGATAGCTGATTTTCTCATTGTCTACAACATAATTTAGAAATCAAACATTTATCTAAACACAAACGAGTTTCAAATATAAGGAGTAGGCTACACTGAATTTATAGAGTTGTAAGTTTAGTTAATATGTTGTCCCAAACACCAAATATATTGGAAGTAAGTTAAGAATATACACACACACACACACACACTTAATAAAAGTAACTGATTTAGATGATAATTTAACATTTTAATCTGATCACAAATCAAATTATAAACCATCATTATATAATTTAAACCTAGCTACTTCATTTTTCTGTTATGTGTAGATCCTTATATTTTAAACAAATATGTTTACCTTAAGGGTTATGTGCTAGCTATAAAATTATGGAGTTACCATTTGTGTAAGCCAAAATATGCAGTGGCAATCTGAATTAAAGAACAATGCTTAAAAAAAATAAGTAATAAAAAAAAGCTATATGGATATTTCTTAATTTTCATTCGCTCATCGTTATGTGTATGAGTCATTGTTAATACGTTGCAGATAACCGAGCTAGCTATTAATTCATATCCACAAGACAGTCAGAGCAGTGTTATACCCCTATATAAAATGTCATGCACTATATTAATGTCTTCCATCGGCTCTGCGGTCCTGGATGGAATAACTCTTCTCTTAATCCCACAAGTGTTAGACACCGGTAAACCTCAAGCGTCCTGTATGGCATGACGTGACAGTGGACAGCCCCGTCAAAGAGACACGGCTTCATGCATAAACAAACCATAAATCGTAGCCTCTGCGAACACTGCCTCAGTAATATTTATAGCTCTACTTGCTTGTGAAAAGCGCTTGCCCGTGACATGAAAAACTCACCTCAGACAGGTAAAAGAACTAGCTCTCAGGAGCGTTTGATGCTCTTCTGCGGGTTTTGGCACAAGCTCACAGCTGTGGCACACCTGTGGAGAACTGTGCGATGGACAGAGCTCGTGAAAGCCGTTTATTATCTGAATGACAGAAGACTCTATCTGCGCATCACGAGCTGAGACGGGCAACAAGGTCTTATTAGGTGCGTTCATAAATAAGAAGAATTTTGATCGAAAGAACACGTTACTTTAATGCCCTGCCCATATGAAATGTATAAAGTTTAATGAAGTTCTGTCACGTTTATTTGCCTCAAGTTCCCAAAGGTATATTGTTATGCTCAGTCACAAAATGCTTTTCACAAATTGTTAAAATGTAATCACTACATTATGCAAATTTTGCGTTAATAATTAGTTTTTTGCAACACTGTTTATTTAATTTGAAAACGAGGATATATGTGATACAGAAGTAGAGTCTGCTCAGCAAGCTGCAGTTGCAGGCGTGTCCATCATCAGCACCACGGTTGATTTCAAACTGGCTAAAATTCCTGCATCCAAATGTGCATGTCAGTGAAAACATGGGGTAGGGAATATTAATAAGCTCAATTCATTTTAAAAGCGTCCCCACAAACAAAAATCATTTTAAACCAGCCTAACGTAGTTTGCTGGCCTTAGCTGGATTAAACTGGTCTCAGAGCCTGGCCAAACAACTGGCTAAACAGCCTTGCTAAACTTATTCAGCATGTCTTTTTGAAAGTGAAACTAGCCAACAGACCAGCCAGGTTGAGAGAGCAGCAAACAGTTTTGCCTGGTTACCTTTATAAATAAAGTAATTTATCGCATTGTCTCCACAATGATATATGACTGAGGAAGTCAATCAACCTAAATAATCAGTCACTCAGAAATTTTTGATTATTTAGTACAGAAACTACATTGCGTTGAGGTGGTGGTCGCCGGGTGATGGTGGGGGTGGTTTGCAGGAAGCAATTATGGAAACAGGGGCACTCCTCAAGTACGGGGTCTGGGTTATAGCCGCATTATAGAAGAAGACACTTCGAAAGAGGGCCAGCCTAAATAACCTGCCGTCATCACACAGAACAGCTATAGGCTGCCCAATATCAATATTTGAATTGACGTACTTTACATATTGTTTCAAAGTCCACACCGGTGTAGCTGGAGAACTATGCTATGATAAAGAATACAGAATATCCACAAGACTGTTTGAAAATCAAATTAATTTATTCGAAAAAATAATATAAGACTATATCCAGGGTAATTCAGGACACAAAATGAGAGAGGGCGGTAAATTCCTTGTGACACTGTCTCCTTTTGATCTGCGTCAATGGCCCCTGTCTTTCAAAAAAGAAAAAAAAAATATATATATAGACTTAAAAACAACAGATGTATTCTAGGTCGAGCTAGCCTTTTCCATGCCCGACAATAAACGTTGTTATTAAACTAAAACCAAAAACCCAATTACTTAAAACATTTGCTATAAAAGCGGAGACCTTTGGGTTGGTAATTGTGTTTCTATTTTTTTTTGAGCATCATGGCATTCGCATCTGCTTGACATTCATGTCGACGCGAGAGACTGCGTGAGAGAAACAATAGGCTATTAAAATACTCAAAAGGAAAATTCCCAGGAAAGGCAGCATTTCCAAAATATTTCAGATCAGCTCCTGCTTTCGGTATTAGGTTTTTGCTATAATAGGCTAATTCTCCAAAATATTTAGGTTTCATTATATTTCTGTGTTTTTTTTATATTTAAAATAAAATAATAAAATAGATATATAATTATTATTATTGATTGATTCTAATAGTTTTAGAAGGCTGCGGTTACCATTTCTCCGTCATCGCAGCGGTGTCGAGATCACGAGGTCTTGGTATTTTCCGCGCGGTGTCAGGTGGACCAGACGCGAGGTCAGGCGTCAGAGAGGCTCGCGCTGTTGTTCAGCCAGTTGTATTGATGAAATGCAGTCATAGCGAAGGCAAGGACTTCATCAATCATGCCAAATTATAGCCACAACTATGCCATTAGACCTGAGAAACATAACGTCCCCACAGATAAACAACATTGTAACGACACACCCCTGATAAATCCATGGATATAGCCTAAACGAAAAAATAAGGGCATGGCATGCTATATATTGCAAAAATAAGTGTGCTTTGATTAAATAAAACTTTTATTGTTTTCACTATTTAACTTGTTGATGATGACTTATTCGAGGTCGGGAAAAGTAATAAAACGCATCACATTTCCTAGATTGTTTTATTAGAAGTAAGGGGAAACCGGAGGTTATCACTTTTTTACTGTTTGTCAGAGTAGGTTTATTTTTGAAAGATAATTTATGTGCGATTTACTAAAAGTTTTAGCAAAAATAAATAAATAAAATAAAATAATAATAATAAAAAAGGCCCGCAGTTTTTCTTTTTTTGCTGTTGTTATTTTAAAAAACAAATGTATAGTTCTACTAATCGTATAACTGTAAATTTAAAACGCATGAAAACTCGCCCCATACTTCACAGTGCAGTCTTTTCAATTAAATTTATCAGGTTCTTGTATTCATGCTTAAATCTTAGTGTGAATCAAGTAAATTATCTAATAATCACATACTTTTTTGCTTCAAATGAACAGGGAAACGATAGGCTTGTCTTGTGGTTTCTTTCCAATGCTAAACTGGAATTATGTTTTATATATATAAAACAATTACATTCGATGCGGTAATAGGTGTGTCTGACCAGTAAATATCTGGTAATTTCTAAGAAGAAGTGGCCGAATATAGATTGTTTGAATTAATTTAGTCGCGTAATTTCTTTTTCTTTTTATTAATTAAATTGACGAAATAACATTCCTAACATAAGTTAGAAGCGTAATCTATAGGTTGTTCAACACGTGAATATTATTAGGCTATTGTATTCCCCCCAATCAGTGAAAATGAATATCTTATTTAATTTAAACATGCATTTTTTTATGCTATGGATCGGTGGACACAATGAACAAGTTACTATGCAAAGAGAGATTTTCAAAGTTTTATTTTTTATTTTTTTAATACAGACTATAAGTGCGTTTATCCAGTGTTATCATATTAAACATTCTTTCTGCAATTTAACTACAGTTTAGCAGAATTGTTTAAATAGAATTGCATATGCTGGATAATTACAGGGGCAGATGAGCTGTAATCTGTTATAAAAATTACAGTTAATTCAGTACTGAATAATAATTGTCAGAATTATGTAGTTGTTGCCATAACATTTCACAAATAAATGTGGCAGCAGTTTTCTGAGTGGTTAGGTATTCATAGTATTGTGACATTGTAAATATGCCAAAAGAAAAAAAAAAGTGCAAAAGGAGAGAATTTACTCTTTTACTTAAGGGAAAGACCACAGCTCTTAGTTAAAATCCTCCAAAATTAAATATAATGTTTATAAATCTCTAACTTAAATATATACATTATGTGCAAATAAAATGTCCAACATTAAACTATGCAGTGTGTGTGAATAATAATAATTTTACCTATTATTGTGTACATATTTAGTATTTTATCAACACTATTGGCACCCAATTGTAGTAAGTCTGAATAAGAGAGAAAAAAAAATACCCACATTTTTGAGCTGGGAGTACATTTTCAACTAAAAGACATGATGTCCAATGAATTATTTGAGAAATAGAAAAGGCTTGTCTCGAACATACTTAGATGTTTAGAAGAAAGCGATCGCTGACTTAATTCGCTTGAATATGAAGTATGTGTGTATATCATTAGTATGATTGAAAAATTGTCTAACAGAATGTGATGAACAACAACACAAAAAATAATGTAAAAAAAAAAAAAAAACTGTAGAAAGGAAGAGGACCAAAAAAGGTACCAAACCTATGAATTATACATAATAAAATTTCAGTGCATATGTCTCACAGGATTTCAATCTTCTCAACGAAGATGAGACATGTGACAATGCACAGACACAAAGCCTCCTAAAACAAGAAAGTAGACACAGAATTAAAATAAAAAATTTGTTTGTTCATAATCAGTATTGTAGGTGTGCTGTTTTAGTCTGTCAATTCTTTAATATCACAGTGACTGTAGACTGAATGTCTCAGACTTGCCTGAATTTTGTAGATATGGCAAAAAAAGCGGACATTCATTTGATTAAGCACGAGAGGTTTCCAAATGATGAGAAAAAAGTTGTCTTTGTAAATATGATGCAAGCCACATCAATTCTACATTCAGCTTTAACTGATGTAATAGCTTATCTCATATATCTTCATGTAGCTACATGGTTTTGCAGGTTTAAGCGCTTTGTGGTAGATAAACCTTGTCGCTACCATTGCTAGCCTGCTAACAAATGACTTGCTCTGCTGATTCTTCACATTGTGGCCGTCCTCCACTCCTGTGCAATGCAGCACATCATATCAAGGGCTTCACTCACAAGACTTCAGTTTTAAATGACCTGCAGAGTGTTTCTTCCAGCTTGAAGCAGAATCCTTTCCTAGTGCAGTCGCTGAAGTTTTACGTGCCAGCAGTCTCTCTCTAACATGTCAAGCGCTGTAGTGCCTAGGCCGCCACGTGGCCGATCAGATAGATGTTGTCATAGAGGTGCCCTACAAAGTCCTCGCTGATGTTCTGAGCAGCCCGCCGTGTGTTTCGGATAAACTCCCTCTTGGACATCTTGTTCTTTACATGAGGGCTGGTCAGATCGATCGAGAGAAGGATGAGGGAATAGCACAGAACGTACACTGCATCTACAAAAAAACAGAAGAGAGAGGTGTGTTAACTACAGTACTTTACTAAAACCGTAAAAAAAAAAAAAGAAAAGAAAAAAGAAACAATAACTGAAATAAAAGATATATGTATATAAACTTTTTATTGCAGCTGTCGAGGCAAAATTATTTATAATAATTTTTTTATTCCTTATTTATATTAATGCAAACTGTGATTGTCTATTTATCCTTATATTTTAACAGACAATGTTGGATTATTTAATTTACTGGTATATAAAAAGTTTGTACACATGCTCTTTAGTTGCTGTACACATAACATTATAACATTTTCACTCGAGTTTTTGCCTTTATAAATCCTAATTTTCTCCTCATGTTTGACACAGGATGAAATCCATTTAATTTATTATCAAATCTGATTGTACATGCATTTTATATATGAGGACCCTGCAGACGTCGGTTTAAATCTTTAACGTTACTATGAGAATGTACAGATCAAAAAAAAAAAAAAAAAAAAGGATGGAAGAGTGAGTTCTGTCAGTAATTTATAATAAATCTTGTACAGTAGCACAAATGCACTACAAGTCACATGTTATTGCAGAAGATAACTCTGACTGGTTGGACTCAGAGTTGGGTCCTCATTTGCTAACACTTTAAGCCAGCAGGCTTAGCACAGCTTTAGAGAAAAAATGACAGTGTTAGTACAAGGATTTCTCACATGATCATGCAGATAGATCTATCGATCATTAAAATATGGTTGACAAATCAATACATGACAATACAAATCCTGCAAACTGATTTGTATGGACCAATAATAGAACCAGTATTTCAGCTTTAATTTTTGCTCCAGGTAATAATCAGTGTATGTCACTTGTGACCTGCTGAGACACCGGATGATCAGCAAAACAAATCATGATCTTGATGTCACCATTACACACAAGATCACTCTGTAGTACTGCACTTACCAGGACTTAAGCCCACTTCCTGCACCAGAGTGGGGTTGCAGGCACAGAAACGATGAGAAAACTTAGTGATGAGGGTCTCCAGGTACTCGCCCCTCTCCTCCGGGGCATGAATGTGTCTAAAGAAGTCTCTCAGTGCATTAGGGAGGAACTGGTTACTAAAGTTATGAAGTGTGACAAGCTCATCCAAGACATCTCGCCTGCAAACACAGCAGTTTTACATTTGAATTGTTATCAGCAGCAGCGGAAAAAAAAAAACTAAATTTGAATCTAGATGTTTGTAGTTATTATCAGCTGTACATTATTATTTATTTATAACGTAAATTTGTGTGTGTATAAATATATGAATTGACTGTGCCCTTATTTGTTTTCCTCCAAATATAACCAAGGTTCATGGTCTTGATGTACATAGCTTGGTCTAAGTTATAAAACTGCAATTCTTCTACATTAATAAAATATATGAATAATATATAAAAAAACTAAAAAAATAAAAAAAAACAATAAACGAACCGTTCATCAAGATAAATCTGCAGCATCTTCCAGTTCAGCATTCTGGTATAGAATATAAACTTGGCAATTTCCTTCGGGTGGTCCACAAGAATACCTCTGGACATGAAGTAACTGACACCCTGAATGAAAGAGCCCACATAAAACAGGGTGAGGGGATTAGGAGGAAAAAGAGAAGGAGGGGGAATGCTTTTTTACCAGACACCGCAGTTTAGTCCGGAGCAAGGCTATCGCATGTCCTTTAAGTGGACAGCTAAAGCTTTGCTAATCTAACCTAAGACACGAGCGAGGGGGAGTCGAGACATTCAAATGCATCTTTGAACAGAAATGATGTTTTTAGAGCAGCTTGCATGAGAGAAAAGCCATACATTTAGTTTTAATCCGGGTTGCGGTCAAAAAGCCTATGTCATGCACCATTATTCATTCTACGTGAGCTTGTAAAAATAATATATTTAGTCTGCAGTATGAACATTTCTGGGTTATGTGGGAATTTACAGGGTGGAGAAGGAAACAGTCATATTAATCATAGATATCTGGTCAGAATTGTATTTCCAAATTATATTGCGGCTATGATCATTTCTCTGTTTCTTGCCCATTTAAACATGAAACGGTTTGGCCTCAAATTAAGAAGACATTATTGTGGCAAGACAGAACAAAAGCTTGTATTTTTTGTACCTCTTGCGGGTTGGCGTTGAAGGTTAGGCTTCCTTCATCTAACTCCATGTAGAGTTTTCTATATGAAAATCCAGATGGAAGCCTGCGGTTGTATATGGAACAGTGACCCCAAGTGGACTTGCACAGACTAGAGGGCAGACAAAGAAAAACAAGAACATGAATTGGAGAAATGGCAAAATATAAAACACTTTCTTCATTAGTGGAAAAATATATTTAATTATTTATTTTAAGGTCAATAAATAAATAAATAAATAAAATTTGTGTAAACTATGATACATTACAAATTTTGGTTTAAGTTAGATTTAAACAAAATATATAATAATAATAATAATAATTTTATTATTTATAAATGAAAATATAAACATAATATAAACAATATAATGCTTCAAAAAATTACTATTTCAAATAAATGCTGTTCTTTAGAATTTTCTATGCATCAAGGAATCTTGAAAAATCATCACTGCGTGAATGTATCATGATTTCCAGAAAAATATTAAGCAGCATATAATATAATTAACAAAAGTCATTATTAACAACAGTGCACCAATAATAGACAATTAAGCAGCAAATCAGCATATTGGAATGATTTCTGAAGGATCACGTGACACTGAAGATATCCTTATATCAATAAAATATTAATCAATATTTTACAAATATTAAAATAGAATACATTTATTTAATTTGAAATAATATTTTACATTATTACTGTTTTACTGTATTAATTAAATCCTTATTGAATCCCTTTTTAATTGCAGCCTTGGTGAGCATAAAAACATTCTATCAAAAACATTTTCAAACTTAATTAATTAATTCTTCCACACAATTTGTTGTAGTTTATTTGTCTCTTGCCTCCCTTATACAGTTCTCCTTCCATTATAATTGAGAAAATATTTGAAATACGTGGAAGCTAAACACATCACTAACCCCTGCCACAGGTACTCATCATTGCCCAAGTCCTGCCACACACAGGAGGCCAGGCACAGGTCGGTAGCATTCAGGTAGGAGAGGATGGTGATGCTGAGTTCAGGAGGCAGCATCTCAAGATCGATGAAGCCCTGCTCCTCTTTGCCCTTGCGGACGCGCAGCAGGTGGCTGATGTCGGTGCTGGACACCTGGCACTGTAGTGTGCGGCGCTGCTGCAGGGGGTCAGCCAGTGGGGGCCCCATCCTCCGGCCCCGCTCTCTGTCCCGCTGGAGGAAGCACTGTTCACTGTACTGCTGCTGCAGCTGCTGGTTCCTCGCCACCCTCCACAGACCCTGACCCATCTGCAGATCTAAAACATTTTGCATTTGAGTGAAAATTCAATAAATATATATGTCCTCAGCCCTTAGTATCAGTATATTACAATTATTTCTGAAGGAACATGTGACACTAAAGACTGGAGTAATGATGCTGAAAAGTCAGCTTTGCCAGTTTCTGTGCAGAAACTGCAGATCAGTAAATTAGTACAAAATTCAGCAGATCAGTTTCTGTTTTTGATTTTATATACATTAAGCAGCAGAAGCTGACCTAATCTCAGCAACTTGAGACATTTGATATGGACAGGCAATCCTGCATTTATTTCATGTTTTGCTGAAAACACTTGTATATGATGTGATCTCTATTTGTATTTTTATTTATTATTAAGGAAAAGCTTTGTGTCTAAAGCCTTTCATCTGTCTAACTTCTGTTCCTATAAAATAAACCAGTGTAATCCAGAGGCCTCAAGCTCTCTGCACTTTATTCTTGGTTTAGATCATTCCGGTTAGGTCTCTGAATCCTTATCCCATCAGAGCAAAACAGCCCTAGGAAACAGTTTTTAGTGCTAGTGTGCAGTCAGCTGGGAAATAAAACCCCTGATGGCAGCTTTATCTTCACTGCAGTAGCACTAATCCTCTCGTAGAGATACACATTAAGCCTATTTATGTGGCCCTGTCTGACTCCCTCCAAGGGCCTTCCTATCTAAAACATGTCTCTATTTATGAGAGGCCTTGTTATTTTTGTCTTTAATGACCTATTGAATGCTCTCTGGTTGTTCTCCTTGTCGCAGAGCCTCTAATATGGCAGCCTTACTTATATGAATTTGACATATACTTGCTCAGAACTGATGTAATGCCACTGCCATGCTATTTGGCATTCAGTAGGAGGAGCTTAGGTATTCTTAGACCTGCTTAAAACATGGACCAGAAATCTGAACAAGGTCAATGAACTTTTACAAACAATTTTCCTATGCTTTGCCTAAGGACAGGAGCGGCTCAAAAAAAAAAAAAGTTAATATAATAGTTATATAAAGTTAGATATTTAACATCTCTTTTTCTGCAAGATATGGTGGATTAGTTTATCTAACTCTTGTTGTGTTTTTATTAAAAGTGAAAGTAAACAGGTCTAGCAGCACCATGCATGTTCTGTTTGTGGTGCTCTATTTACTGTAAATTCTGACAATACAAATGACAAGCACAGTCATTTTTATCTGAAAAATACATTATTAGTTCAGTTGATTAAGCAAGAAGTACTTCAAAAGTAGTATAAACCCATGACCTAAATTTCTGTGTTTTGTATATTAGTAGCCTTTCAGATTTTAGCAGTAACAAAGGAGAACTCACCTGACACATTACATAGGTGTACAACATATAAACTTAAGCTCTGAGACGTTATATATTAATCAAATACATCTTATTTAGGGCTTCACTCTTTTAATACTGAGAATGTTATGACTGACATACAAATCGAGGTTTTCTGCAGCTTTTCTTTTCTAAGAAAAGGTTTTTCATCATGTTTGGGTGAAGCACAAAGTCCCGCCTCGCTCTAAAACAACTGGTTGAAATTCCAATTTGACACACAAACTCGAACTCTGATTGGACGTTGCGCAAAATGACGCATGAAACTCTTCTGTTTTTATTTTTGCAGCAAAGCAGCACCACCTACCTCGGTGTATAGAAATACTTCTACCGCCGCCGCGACGAAATTACTTGCTGATCTGCCACTGTCCCACGGATGAAATGATCACAGTCCTTCAACAGGAGCCCAGGACAGCCATCTCGACAGCTCCACCGCTGCGCTGCTGATCCTGTGACACGATCATTCATCAGCTCCTTGCTCCTCCTCGTCCACTCCGGCCAGACTCTGACGTCTCTTGTTATTGGTGGAAGTGACGCAAATCTCTCAGAGTAAATGTACCACAGATACATACAACAGGCACTTTCGATTTGAAAGTTTTTTTTTTTTTTTGTGTGTTTTTTTTTCACCCTGTTTCTTAAAATTCGTCTGCTTTTTTTAATAAAATAAAATAAATAAAAAAATAAAATTAATACATGAAATCATAGAAACAATGATTAAATTAATAAAATAAATACAAAAAAAATCACGATTTATTAAATACGTGAAGTAATGAAATAAATACATTATTACAAATTGCCATTACCAAATTTGTAAAAAAAAAAAAAAAAAAAAAAAAAAAAAACCTTTTTACTGTGATGGAAAATGTTTAAAAGAATGAATCGAAGGCGTGAATGTGTTGAAGTAAAACACTGGGTTGAACTGGACGTCGTCTCCGGTGCATAGAAACCAATCACAACAAACC
Organism: Carassius gibelio; assembly: GCF_023724105.1. Lineage (NCBI taxonomy): Eukaryota > Metazoa > Chordata > Actinopteri > Cypriniformes > Cyprinidae > Carassius > Carassius gibelio. The sequence continues at coordinate 24,959,394 of NC_068371.1, forward strand.
CGACTATTTCAGCGGTAAAAACAAACACGAGGAATAACTCTGGATTACAATAAAATTCAACTATCGGTAAGACACAAAGTTTTTAATATATTAAAATGGCTAATCAGGTTACGAAATATAATAACGTAAATCTAGATTTAAGTTACGTTACTTGTTTAAACAACATGCCAAGATATGTTTTACATTGTGTGTTCAGGTCAATGAATTGTAAGTTGACAGCGGTAACTTATGCATTTAAACATATTCATAAAAATGCAATTCCTGATGAAATCCGTCCTGGCCATGACAGAGATGAGCACTGGTGATCTGATCTTGAAGGGTGGTCTGAGAAAGCTGGAAGCGTCTCTCCGTTCTCTGAAGTATCCTAGAGAAGTGGACTATCAGAGGTATGAAATATGATGCATGTTAAAGAAAGAGTAACCAAAAATAAAAATTATCTCTTTATTTACTTAACTCGATGTTTCTGGAATCTAGAATAACTTGATCATACCTGTGTAAAATGACAAAAAAATGATCAGAGTGAGCATTTTTATAAATATTAATTATTGCGCAGCATTCATGTTAACGCTGTAAAAGGTTATTAAACAAAGGGAAGTAAAAGGAAGTATTGAAAAGGAAGAGGAAGTATTAGCTGGGGGAGGTAAGGTCCAAGTGCTTGATCAGCTGTCAAAGAGACAGGCTGAGCTCTTCATTGTGGAAATGGTAAAAAAAAGAAAAAAAGTGTGATATGGTGTTGTTCTTATAGCCATGTCATGTATTGGGTCACACAGCATCAGTTTAGCAGAATTAATGATTTGAGCTCCACTGATTAGAGCAGGGATCTCCAACCCTGCTCCTGGAGACCTAACATCCTGCAGACTTCAGTTCCAACCCTGCTCCAACACACCTGTCTGTAATTATCAAGTAGCCCTGAACACCTTGATTAGCTGGTTCAGGTGTGTTTGATTGGGGTTGAAGCTGAAATCTGTCGGATGGTAGCCCTCGAGGAGCAGGTTTAGAGACCACTGGATGAGAGTCTGGGCCTCTGCACAGGATCTATTACAGTGGTCCAAAATCTAATTCTGCTGCATACTTGCAAACGTGCTTGACGAGAGGGTGCATAATATAGGAAATTAAATCCAAAATGTTGGTTTACCTTGTATATCTTTGCCGTTTAAAGCAGGATTTAGCCTCTGTTTTTTCCATGAACCTCAATTAAATAGTACCCCGTCTAGTAAAATTTGACCACAGGGATAAATCCTAGATTTTGAGCAGATTAAAAAAAAAAAAAAAAAATCCTTCACTTCACAGGACACTTCATGTTCCCAATTCCTCCCCCAATTTTTTTTTGGCTTAGGTTTTAAGCATCTTGACTCATAAACATCCAAAATGGGGCTCTGCCAGTGTTTCATGTCCCATACTTTGTTTTGAAGTTTGGAAAGCTGCAGATTTGTCCGGAGCCTCTCCAGTGCTGAGATATTTTGTAAACAGGCTTTACAAAAAACAGCTCCGTTTCGCCACCAGGATCCCAAGCTGCACATCAGATGCTCAGTGAAGAGGTTTTGATGTGAGATCCATCAAACAAAACCATGCTTCTGGAAAAAGACAGATACATGTGGCTTCTATGTGCTGGAGACGGTCCAGAAAGATGACTTAATTGGTCTCCAGCACCACACTCAAAATAGCTTGCAGACAATTTAGGGCTATTATTTTGTACTGCCATGTAATAAATACATGTTTTTGTCTTTATGTGGTGTTAATTTTGTGACACTTTTTAGTGAGAGGTTTGTCAGTACCAGTGCTTCATAATTTGATGTTGTGTTTTACTCTTCCAGTCTGGCAGTGGGAGATCCATCAGCTTGTCTTCCTGTTGTGAGCTTTGCCTTCACGTCCTTTTCCCCCTCCCTCACAGAGCACCTGGTTGATTATGGCGTGGAACTAACCGGAATGAATGATTTACGATTCATTGAGAATGTTTACAAGGTGAACTGCATTAACCATATATTATATATTTTTTTAAGGATCTTATGTATTATGTATATATGGTACATATAGCCTTTTAACTTAACTTAAATATTTGAACACAAGAATCTCCCAAAAATGAAAATGAATTTATTTGTTCATGCATTTTTTTTCTCTCTGCAGAATGCAAAAGAATGAATTTCAAAGAATGTTGTTACCAAACCAAATGTTGTTTTGCTGTTCATTGACAAAAAGAAACACAGGAAAACGTTGTTTCAAAATATCTTCTTTCATATTCCACGGAAAAAGACATTTTCATTTGTGAACTATCCCTTTCAAATATATTAATCCCATTCACGGCTTAGGCTTGGGTTTATTGGATCATTTTTATTCGAAATCCACAAAAGATCTTTATTAACATGCATTTTTTACCCCCCCCCCCCCCCCAATTGGTTTTTTATTAACCGTTTGCAGTTTCTTTCAAGAGCTGGTGGTTTTATAGAATATATTGTTTTAAATAGTTCAAAGTGGTCGCAGTTGCTTTGTCTCATTCCCGAGGACGGAAAGTTCATTTAAAGAGGTCAAACAATATAGAACTATGAATGAGTTATTGATAATGTTTTTCACTCCGCATTTAATGAGGTGGATTTCTTTTTGACCAAGCAATTTCACATGTAATGAAATTCACAAAGCCATGCTTTGTGCTGCCTGTCCTAATAGTCTTATTTATTGGCACTGTCCCTGATCTGGGAGGGTTTTACCCCCACATCAGAAATGCAGGGCTCTCCAAAGCTCTGTGATTCAGAGCATCTGTAGACCTATTCTCCTGCAAAGCATTCAGATGTTCAACTGGCAGCTCTTCTCCAACAAGTCTTGAGTAATTACATTTGTCTGCTCGCATCTCTCCCCTGCAGTGAGAGAACCAAAAAAAGGGGGCAGGCCTTCATGTTGGTCCAAGTCGTGTGATCTCAGTTTAACTCCAATCCGATTCTGTACCTTTAGCCGTGGGACTGAAGCGCTGGTCTGTCTTTCAGCACTTCCTTCTGTTCATTGACCTTTTATGCCGTTCTAAAAGAAATCTGGCCTTCATCCCAGGATAATGTGCAGCTCGCATGAAATATTCTGGGGGGAATAAGTGCTCCCATCATATTACCTTGAGGACATTGGTGGCATTTAGCAGGAAAGTGGTGTTAAGCAGTTTTGTCATATTTTTCCATTCTTCATTTTCCCTTTGTGCTACAGCTCACTGTTTACATCTGGCGTATCCCTGAGATTTGTCTTAGTGGCTCCTCTGGAGTAACCCCCGAACCAGAAATTCTACAAATCCAATTTTTGTTGTGGTTGTGATTTTAATCCACTTAGGGGAGCATTTCCTTTTAAAACAATAAAGCGTACAAATATTAATATTTCTTTTATTTGTTGGTTTGTTTGTTGTATCTGCATTTTCATGTGAAAATCTCTTAACATGTAGGTCTTGAGGGAGGTTTTCAGCTACAAGCCACTGTTGACCAAGCAGCAGTTCCTTCAGTTTGGCTTTGCTGAAAGGAAAGTCCTCATTCTCTGTGATATCATTGGCCTTGTTCTCAACAAACACAAAGAACTCACTAAAGAAAGCAAGGTATTTCAAAGATTTACCCATGCAGGTTTTCTTATATAGAGATTTAGTACCATTTCAGTTGTTGGCCAATATTTAAACATTTGATATTATCTATTATTTATTAAATTCAATTCAATTTATATGATTTATTTTAGTTTTTGTGTGTGTCATTTTTAATCTATTTAGATAGAATTATATTATAATATAATATCAGACATTTATTGTTTATTGCCCATAATGTAAGTGGAAAATAATTCTAATTATTATATTATATTATATTATATTATATTAGTAGAAAAATTATTATTATTATTATTTTTAAACAGCATGTCAGTAAGGGAAAGAGAAGGCCTCAGTTCAAGAGCTGCAGTAAAAATGAGATCCCTTCTGCTGAGAGTAACTCACTGAGGTTAACAGCCCTGACAGTAAGTGTTCATGTTTCAGACAATAGACATAATTTATTTTATTTGATTATAATAATATTTATTATTATTATTATTATTGATGTTGTTTCTGTCCCTCTTAGGTACCTCAGAAGCAGCCACTGGTAGAAAGGCATCTTGGCAGCAGCTCAGTACCGGCTCAGATCAGATGCTCCTCAGAAGAGCAGCCACAGCAGGGTGAGGAAACAGAAAAGGACTCGTCTCAGCCTGCAGATTCCATTGTGAGAATGCGCATCCTGCAACACATTTACACAGAGGGAGGTGCATGAGAATCAACTAGTCAAAGTACTCTGTAATCATGGTTGAAAGAAAGTGTGAAACACTACGAGAACCGTTGTTGGTGACAATGGTTCTGATTAAAACAAAATAGAAATTCGACATTACTGCTGTTATTTTTCCACCCTAAATGTTTTTGGGGAATCATTTCGAGATCTCACCTACACAGTTACTCAAAATGCCGGTTCCTAGAACTAAGAATCTTCTGCAAAGTTCTGAGTTTGTTCAGTCCAATCTAATGCACAGGCTGTCTTGTTAGGAGTGTGTTTTAGAGAGCCGGCTGTGGGGTGTAGAAGCAAGTCTTCTGGAGAGTGTTGGCAGACTGGAGAAGCGACTGGCCCTAACGGAACACAGGATTCATGCTCTGGAGAAAAGCTTTGCCGGCAAGATTATCATTGAAAGCAGCCAGTGGGAGAGTTTGGAGAGTCGTGTGCTGCTGCTGGAGACCAGGCTGGCACTGACCTCAGCACAGGTACAGGAGTTTTACATCTGTTTGGAGGTTAGGAGCTGTAAATTTGAATTTCTATTGCAATTGTAGGATAATGCTGCTTTCTCCCAAAACTCACTTTGATGATGAAGTTTGCATTGCTTGATGAAAAGCAGTGACATTCTCCAGCGCAGTTACACGTGCACTAGCAAAGCTCTCACATGTGTTCGTTTCAAAAATGGGAAATTCATTTGGAAAATGCAGTATTTTAGGAAGACTGGAAACCACTTTCTTTCTTTCAACAAGCCAAATGCCATTATACAGCAACTGATGTGTTCAGGAAAGAGAATGTCTGTGTTCACGAGCATGCTATTTTAGGATTTGTTTTAAATGACAAGATGATATTGCAGAAGTAGTGTATATGAGATGAGTTAATGTGATTTATGGTGCTTACGAAACAGTTTTCTCTACTTCTATAGGGTCTAACTTTAGGAGGTGATGTCCTCAGTACAAACAATGGTAGATTCAAAGAGGACACGGGTACTTGGCAACATTTTTACTTTAAAATTGAAATAATTTAAACAAACTATACATTCCTTAAATCTAAAATTGTTAGCATTTTCCATTTGTATCTGTGTTGAAGTATCTGCAAGTGGCATTTCTACTGTGATTCATCCACCATCTGACATTAGTGATAATGGACACACTTCAGCCAGTTCTCCTCCGACCGCTCCCCAGGTGATCATCCATCCATCCATCCATCCATCCATCCATCCATCCATCAAATTTTCAAGAGAAGTTTACTAACTGCTATATATTTTTTTTTCATTCTTTTTTTTTTTATTTTTTAGAATTTTAAAGAAAGGCTGGACAGAATAGTTTACATGTAAGTGTTTTTTTCATATAAATATTTTAGAAAGGCTAGTGATTTGAGTGTGATAAAGAAAAAATGGTCAATTAGACACAGGACTGCACATCAATTTTGCACAACATTTTTTTTTCTGTCCCATTTCAGGATGAAGGATACATCTAACATTCTGCCAAAACCGAATCAACGATGTCAATTTGATCACAGTCCAGAGAAACTTATTTTAAAGTAATACAATTTCTGTCATTTTTTACTCACCCTCATATTGTTCCAAAATTAGTGTGATGAAGACTTTGAAAAACAGACCAAAACTGATTATTTAAAAGTCTTGCCTAACACCGAAGGGTTATGGTATGGTGGCACCTGTATTTCGAATAAATCGGATGGAAACTTTTTATCAGTCATCATTGTTTTTGTTTTTTTTGCATGAAAAAAAAAAATCATTAGTGCCACATATGGCACCATATTTGATTGAGAGTTTTCAGAAGTAACAGATTTTCACTGAAAAACTCTTAAATGTATGTTGGTTTCTCACACAAAGGTGTTTATTATAATAATAATAATTATTATTAATAATAATAATAATAATATAATTGTCAATTTGTTAATTTTGTAACAAAAGAAAGAGCTGTGTGAAAGGTTCCACTGAAAAAAAAAAAAAAAGACTGAGGGAGAGAATGCTTTTTTTGGGATTCTGATTCTGAACGTGATAAGTGTATTGTCCTCTAGATGTCACTGCTACCTAAGTAAAACCCTTTCTTTTACTGTGGTAAAACCCAATGGTAAATTAATTCATGGCGCCCTCTGAAGTCAGTTTTCTGTATTGCACTCGGTCCTGAACGCAGCATCAGTCCATTGTCAAACAATAGCTGAGCATTCACTTGAATATCAGATAAAGTAAAAGTGTGTAATGACTGGATGATATCTTTTATTAATAATAATGCCATCTATTTGTTCTTGTTCCATTCTTTCTTTAGAACATGCTCCAAAATAGAGAAATAAATCTGAGTGTATGAAGTTTATTTAGAATTTCCCTCCTGACCAGTTGGGTTATGACACCAATTATGTAAGTAACTGGGATATCACAATCCAAAACTTCCAAATGTTTTTTTCCACTATGTATATAAACCTTGTGGCTCTGTTTGTTTGAGCATCCTGTTTACAGCATAGGCTCAACCAGTGGCACAGGTTTTGGACGTGTCTCTGTGTACCAGGGCATGTTTGTGAAACTTAACATATGGGTCACTGTGATTATTTTCTGTTTGGTGGTGTTAGTAGCAAAGAAATAATTGACCTGAGAAACATTCTCTTGTTCTGATCAAGGGCCACTTTTCCCCCACATTTTCCCCAATTTTACATGGAGTTAAATAGTGTACTTTAGGCGACAATGATCAAAGCAAGGGATCAGAAAGGGAATTAAAGCAAATTTCCAAGTTATGCGTCGCTGTTAGCAGAATTCAGGAATCCTTGACTCCTTTTTTTTTTTTTCAGGAATAACTGGCAAAACATGTTATTAATATTTGTTAGTAATCTGAGCACATTTCAGAGGTCAGGTGACCTTTGGATGGTCTGTTGGTGTTGGGTGTCATTGTACAAGATATCACATTTATCAGATTAGATTGCATTAAAAAAAAAAAAAAACCTTAAGATCTGGCTTTGACCTAGAAATGTCTCATAACAAGACATCAAAGGTCTGACTTGTTGGTCTCACAGGACAACTTAACCCATCTCATATTTCTTTTTCCTGTACAAGGAAATGATGTAAAACCGTTTTTCATCTGTGGACTTTCTCTCTGCAGTTGACAGCACAGAGTGGGTCACTGACCTCTGTATGTTCTTCCAGACGTTCCCTTCAGTACCCTATATACTGCAGACACTATGAGAATCACTGTTGAGATCAATCGGACCCAAAATAATCATGGAGAGGAAAAGAAAGGTCAGGTGACCTTTGTAATTATGTTGCAGGAGAGTGTGCATGTGTTTGTGTGGTTGGTCAACAGAGCATTCCTGTGACTTTCTTGTATGTATGTTTGGTGTGTGTATTTAATAGGAGTCAGAGTTGGGAAGGATGCTCAGACATATGGTTTGGGACCTGATGTCTGAACAGCTGGAGCTCACTAAACTGAAGGGGCTGCACATTGTCTCCAATAGCCACAGGGTTTTGCTGATGCCTGCATATGGGTCACTGATGTGTTTTTATTATTTTTAAAACAAAAATATATTTAAATGCAATGTTTGTAAATTGCAATACAATTTATTTAAATGTCACTAAAATTTTCACTAAATGTTTAAAATGTTAAATTTCTGGGCTAAAATTCATCGTGAGATATATACACACACACACACACACACACACACGTATGAAATAAAGACAATCTATTTTTTCTTACATTTTAACAAAACTGCTTTATTTTTTAGTATCTGAAAATCTGTAAATAAAATCCCAAAATTTCCAAGAACTGGGCAGACAACTACCTTTTAAAGATGTGTTCATGTTCATATATGTCACTGACTCATATCCTGACCTTGCAACATAACATCATGTCTTGGGCCCCAGAAACCCCCTGTGGAATCAACTGGCCTCTGATAGGGGCCAGATGTGAATAGAAAAAGGCTAAAAAAAAAAAAAAATCTTTGCTTTGCTGTCCTTGTGACTGCATGCAGGCTTTTCTTTTCTCTTCGTTTCTTTTCCTTTTTTTTTTAATCAGTCCTACTATAAACAATGTAGTTTTTAATGGGTTTATACAACAAATGTTTTTAGAATGTAATTCGGATTTTTCAGATAGAAAAAAAAAAAAAAGACATTTTAGTAGCAAGTTAATTAGATGTACCAGTTAAATATATATTATTTTAAATAAATTGTGTTCTTCTGAACAAAGAATCCTGAAGAAACAGTATCACAGTTTCCAAAAAAAAAAAAAAAAAAAACTGTTTTCAACACCGATAATAATATTTCTTGAGCAGTAAATCAGCATATTGGAATGATTTTTCGAGGATCATGTGCTGAAGACTGGAGTAACGGCTGCTGAAAATTCAGCTTTGACATGACAGGAATAAATAATATTTAAATAGAAAAGTTATTTTAATTGTAATAATATTTCAAAATGAGTTTACAGTCTTGGAAATCATAAGAGGCTTCTTTAAAAAGCATAACCCCCCCCCCCCCAACTTTTGTAAGACTAGAACAAACATCTCATCTTATTTCATTAAGCTCATCAAATCTCCATTCCATACCATCAACTTCTGTTGTTTGTTTGGGCTAAACTTTAGAGCACAGGAACATTTTGACTTGGAAGACCGAATTGAGTGAAAATAAAGTCTCCCACAACATTCAAGACAATTAGTCTTTTGCAGTTTTTGCCCGTTGCTTGAACACATTTTGCAAAACTTCGCTCATGGTGCCAAAACTCTACACACAAGTAAACATGACAGAACACTGGGAAATATACCATTCACACCTGTGTCAAATTGAAACTCTAATATCAAAAACTAACATTCCTTTGTCAAAATGTAACTCTGATGACAAAATGACACATACTTGCATCTTATGCATACACTTTCAGATCAGGGGGAACACACTAGTCTACTTTATATAAAACACTGCAGTCTTTGATTTTCACTGTTTATTCAGAAGGCATGTTTTCAGGATGCACATTTTCAAACAACCAAAAAAGCAAATAGGCCTGCTCAATATTGTACATTGTAGCACTGTACATTCATGAATTCAGACAAAGCAAAAAATAAAAAGTACTATACTGTAAACACAGAAAATCATGGCAATTGTGCATTCATGGGCTCATGGATCCCGCCATCTGTTGGCCTCATCGACATCGCAAGCAATGTCTTCTCCCGCTAGGCACCAGGGAAAATATCAATATTGCATGTCAAAACAATCCATGGATTGCTGTCACCTGAATGTCACCAGAGTTCCATTGCCTGCAAAAGAGACATGCGGGCGTGTGGGTGGACTCTCTGCCCAGCTTCCCTCACAGTCAGGCCATGGTTGATGACATGGTCCACCAAAGTTGCTCTTATATCATCAGAAATAGTGGTCCGTGCATGGCCTCTTCGACCTCCTCCTCCTCTCCCTGCTCTTCCTCTTGCTCTCCCTCCATCCATGCTTGCAAAGTTCTTGAAATGGCTAAACTGAGGGCTTTTTGTAGCTGTCTGATTGGTGTTCAGTTTTGCAAGTGCAAGTGCCTTCAGTTGTGTATTTGAGTGGTAGCAATTACCTAATGTGTATTGTATTTTGGATACATGTGTTTTCCAAATGGCACTCTGAGATTTCATTTTTTAAACGAAGTGTCTTATGAAATAGAGTGTAGTATGCAGGACCAAGTGTGTTGCATATAGGAGTAAGTGTGTTGCAGAATTGCAACTAGAGTGCAAAGCAGTGCTTTTGTTTAAGGTATGGGTACATGTGTTTGAGGTATGGTAACAAAAGCTTCAAGTTGTGTTACTTTAGTCTAAGCATGGGTTTATAGTGTTCAAGCAAGGGGCAAAAACTGTAAACTGGGAACTTTGCTTTACTTTTTCGACTGTAACTGGATAGTTTGGAGCAGGACCATGATGTAATGTGTTACAATGATGGTTCCTAAATGAATATGAACAGATTGCAATAATAATCCTGCTCAGGTCTTTATTTTAAGAAAAGGAAAGTGCCAATGAAAGATGAGAACAGGGTTCCATTCATAATGAATGTGTCATTAGGTTTTGTTGATTGGCCATTGAACGCAAGGCTCTGTTTCTCTCCAGTGCTGTTGTAATCCCCTGCTCTCATTAATCATTGTTCTGAAAGAGGGGTGGGGGAGATGAGAGAAACGACTTGGTGAAGTGGGTGAGAGGGAACACTTTTTGCATTCCTCCTCTTTCTTAAAACGTGTGTGTTTATGCAAGCTCCCCTCATTCCATTCCACCAGCCTCACCATCCCAGATCCCTCGACATTAGGTTCACGCTCACTCCTAATTAGCAGGATCTCATGCATGTCTATGAACTCTTTACCTTCCTGATTAGGTTGTCGCGGCCATGCAGGCATCTGCACCTCTAGAACAGCACAAGGATAATTGAGCTAATCACTCAAGTTAATGAGAGTATTTTTTAAGGTTGGAGGGCATAAGCAAATGAGATGAAGAGAGTGAAATGAGAAAGAGATATAATTAGCATCACAGACGATTTTACTTATGTCCTTGAATTTCAGCGATATGAGGATGTATTTAAGAAGTTAAACAGAATGTTCTTAGATTTTTTTCTTGAAAGGTTCTCTCGAAGTCATGAGCATACGTTCTTCCAATAATATCAATAGAACATTTGTTCAGAGTTATCTCATCTTTAATAATGTTCTCAAAAGTTAGTGCAAAATTTGATTCATACATCAGTCATTAAAAGTTATTTTCTGAGGTGTATTAGCTGGACTATTTGTTTCAGAACTGTAGAGAACATAAAAAAATTACTCTCCCATATTATTTGCCAAACGATAAAATTTGAAAGTTCCTTTAACATTTTATGACAATTGCATAACTAAGGAAAACATTCAAATGTTAAAAAAATGTGATGTTTTGAATGTCAGAGAACAATAAAAAATAACATATTCTAAAATATACTGAGAACTTTGGAGAAACATTCTTAGAATTTTTTTTTTTTTTAGCTTAATATTGTGAGTTTTAGTTTAAATGTAGAATATTTGCAGATGTAAAATGAAGAACATTTACAGTATTAATAATGAAGCTAATTGCATTACATGATCATGTTTCCTTATGGGCTAAATATTTGTTCCAGTAGGAGGCTCTTTTGCTAACCCCTTAAATTAGCCTTCATTGTATTTCATAGTTTTGTTCCGAAAATAATTTCCTCTGAGTCCCTTGGTTGCAAATTTACACCACTCTCAATGCTTGTTTTCTTTGCCAATAGGAGGTGAGTTATTATCCTTGGCCAGCAGCCAAGACCTCGTTGCCTGCCATTCAAAACAGTTTTCACATGCTCATAGGAAGCCCTACAATAACATCTTATCATTAGAAACGAGCACACATGCAAGTATTTGGGCCACTTGGCTCCCCTGATGTAAAATAAACACTGGGGTTGTAAACAGTGATACTTTGCTGAAGTCGCTCTGTGCATACCTCTTTTTCTGCGCAAAACATCTTTCAGATATAATTTCAAAGTTTTGCCTTCAGTTTTAAGATCTCAGATCATCTCAAAATGCCCTGCTCAGATTTCAGGTTGCTCTTACAGTATTTGGCGCAGTGTGTAACACCAGCAGAGTTTACAATGCCTACAGATACAATCCCAAGAGACCATCCCTGTTGTGTTTACATTGAAGATATCTCCTGTATGCACTACTGGAGCTGGCAGAAAATAGAATATTGTGTTAGATTTTCCCACCATAGTCCGTAAAGAATATAAACACCGCTTGCTTATCTTAGATTTGTCTGCCTCTCTGCCAACAACAATGGCATGTTTACAACATTTCCTCTTCCCTCTGACAAGGGAGGACACTTTAGAGTCATCTAGAATTTTGCTTCTTAGAAATAGTTTTTTTTTTTTTCAGCTACTTTGTGACTTTTCACCTAAAACCTCTTTAACTGTGTGTGTGTGTGTTAATTCATGTATTGGTTTTATGTTGAATATTATTTTGGTTGCACTTTATTTTACAGTACGTGTACTAACATGTACTTATAGTGCACTTACAGTGTATCTGTATCTAAGAAAGTCTGTAACACAAGGTAACTACCATGGGAAGGGTTAGGTTTAGGGGTAGGTTCAAGGTTAGTACCTACTTATTACATAGTTATTGTAATTACTATAATAAGTACATAGTATGTACATGAGGAACAGGACTGTAAAATAAAGTGCTACCATTATGTTTCTAGCCTGTGTTATATAGTAACTAAATAGTAAATAATAGTATTCATAACCCATAACTTTTTTACTTTTTATTTTCTATTAACAATATATTTTAGGCAGCTTTAATTTAAACTGTAAACTGATCAAAATACAAAATCAAAACTCCTGTTTTTTTTTTTTCTCTCAAAAGAAAGTAAATCAAACATGAAGTAATCATATAATGAAATACTAATCAAAGAAATAATTGAATATATTTCAATATAAAGAATGGGTACTACAATGGTTGTTGGCTCCATAGTGAATTGCTTTGTTTCACTCTTGTAAGTTACTTTGGATGAACGCATAAGTGTAGATGTTAGATATATATATATATATATATATATATATATATTATTATTATTATTATTATTATTATTATTATATATTTATCTGTATGGATATGGATCTGTATATATATATATATATATATATATATATATATATATATATATATATATATATATATATATATATATATATATATATATATATATATATATATATATATATATACAGATCCATATCCATACAGATAAATATATATAATAATAATATATATATATATATATATATATATATATATATATATATATATATATATATATATATATATATATATATTATTATTATTATTATTATTATTATTATTATTATATATATTTATCTGTATGGATATGGATCTGTATAATATATATATATATATACCCTTAGTGCCAATTGGGCATTGTTTAAATGTCACAGCCTACCTGAGCATTGTTTCTGACCATGTCCATCCCTTTATGACCACTATGTACCCATCCTCTGATGACTACTTCCAGCAGGATAATGCACCATGTCACAAAGCTCAAATCATTTCAAATTGGTTTCTTGAACATGACAATGAGTTCACTCTACTAAAATGGCCCCCACAGTCACCAGATCTCAACCCAATAGAGCATCTTTTGGATGTGGTGGAACTGGAGCTTCATGCCCTGGATGTGCATCCCACAAATCTCCATCAACTGCAAGATGCTATCCTATCAATATGTGCCAACATTCTAAAGAATGCTGTCAGCACCTTGTTGAATCAATGCCACGTAGAATTAAGGCAGTTCTGAAGGTGAAAGGGGGTCAAACACAGTATTAGTATGGTGTTCCTAATAATCCTTTAGGTGAGTGTATGGTCCCATTCTAAAAAATAAAAGTGGAAAAGCAATGCTGAAGCACTGTTAAAGTTAATGAGATAATTATGTGATTAATTAAGTGCTGACTGAGCATTAGTGATGAACACCTGACAAGCAGAATCACTGAAGAAAAGAGAAACACAAGATCTACTGACTTTAACCACAGCCTTAGATAAAATCAACTGAAATAAAAGACAACACTAAATCTCTCAAGATCTCAGCAGATGATGAACGAACAAGTCTACATTAAATAGCATCACCAGCTTCATGCATTAACCACTGAGACTCTAAAACAGAAGTTCTTTATTGAGAATTACAACAGTTATTTTTCTTCAGTGATTCTGCTTGTTATCATCAGGTGTTCATCACTAATGCTCAATCATCACATAATTAATCACTTAATTTTCTCGTTAACTTTAACACTGCTTAAGTTTAAGCTTTAACAAAAAAATGGTGTTTATCTGCTTACCCCCAAGGCATCCAAGATGTAGGTGGCTTTTTTTTTTCAGTAGACCACAAACAAAACGTTTTAAACCGTTGCAGTCTGTGAGTCAAATAATGCAAGTGTATGGGAATTACGGCTTTGAGAGTAAAAAAAAAAAAACATACATTACACAAACAAAAACAAATTAAACCCGGCAGCTTGTGATGATACACTGATGTGTAAAGACACGAAACAATTGGTCTGTGCAAGAAACTGAACAGTTTTTATATCGTTTTTTTTCCCTTATTATTATTATTTTTTTTACCTCCAGATTTATAAGTGTATTACTGCCACATATCTCTCAAATAGACCAGACACTTTGTCTACAATCTCAGTTAGGAGTGTCAGCGGTCCATTTGTTTGCCAATTTTTTTTTTTTTTTTTTGCCCAGTAAATTACACCCAAATCATTTAGGCAAATAAACAGTGAAGTAGTGGATGTAGAAATCTGGACAGAATGACACTCCCAAAGAGATGTGAAAAACAGCCAAACAAACGTTGACAGATGTTGTTAGAACGTGGTACCGGTACTATCCAGATGTACACCGACACTGTGGGACTCAGTATGACGCATCAGCTGCCTCAGTGTATATGAACTAGACACGATTTTAAAAAGGAACTTTAAGCATCTACTAAGAATTCACAGGGAAGTGTTTTCAAGAGCAGATCCTTTTGAACAAACTCATACATATAAAACACACTACATTAAGTCACATGTGTATCTCTATATATTTGAATTATGTATGACTTATGGTATGAAAGTATGAGAAGATATAAATGACTTAATTACATTTATTTTTTAAATAGAATTTGTCCTGAGGAGGGGCGCCAATAAACTATCGACACGCTGACAACAATTTGTTTAAAACGACCTGCATAATCCCGGATTACTGGGTTGAGTCAGTGATTACATCTATCATTCAATATAACAGCCTGTCTGAGCCTCAGAATTCTCCCTCTCAATCACTGTTTAATTAGAATGATAAAATAATAATTTATTTATTTTTTGCATATCAAGATACAGGTGTTGGTTTTCCTGCTGGGCATCATTGCCTGACACACCTCCTCCGGTGCCTTTTGTACCGTGACACCTCACTGAACACTTCTGTGAGCCTTAACGGGTCATCAGCTGGGGACCACCTCTCATCGACGTTTCGCTCCTTTAACCCCAGTACGTCTCGTGGTGGCGGAGCGATGGCAGGGATCTCTCCCTGCCACCCCCTGCTGATGCCCTAGGTGTTTGCCCCCCAACCCTTCTCCTTCCTCCTTAGCCACAGCCAGAAGCTGCCTTTCTCTGCCTCCTCTGCCAGCTCTTTCATGGCTTTCCGATGCCTCGCTCCTGTGCATCCCATGTCGAGGAGTAGGCGAGCGGTTGAGGAACCTACAAAGCCCCTACACCCCACTTCCACAGGGCAGATAACGGCTTTCCAGCCCGCCTCCCTGCACTCTGCCGCCAGATCAGAGTACTTGGCTCGCTTCCGCTCATACGCGGCCTCCACACCCCCCTCCCATGGTACAGTGAGTTCCACAAGGAGGACGGTCTTGCAAGCCTTTTGACCACATGAGGTCGGGCCGCAGGGATGTTTCCACTATTTCCCTGGGGAACTGGAGCTGCTTTCCCAAGTCGACCCTCATGGTCCACTCACTTCCCGGAGAGAGGAGCCTTGCTGTTTCTCTCTGGCGGGAGGGTCTGACACTCTCTCCAGCCCTCGCGAACTGGATGGAATGTCGTCCTCGAGCGGAAGGTCTACTATTCGCCTCCTTTCTGCATGACTCTGACACCTCTGCTAGCTTCTTCAGTACTTGGTCATGTCGCCACCTATAGCGACCTTGGGACAATGTCGTCGTGCAGCCCGACAGGATGTGCTGGAGGCTTGTGTTACTGGTGTCACAAAGGGAACATGTCTCTTCGCCACCAAACCATTGGTGGAGGTTTCGGGGACAAGGGCAAGGTGTCATAGGTTGCTCTGATCAGGAAGCTGAGCCTAGCTTTGGGGATCTTCCATAGGTCGGACCATGACATGGACCTGTCTGTGAGACCTTCCCATGACGTCCAACGTCCTTGCTGGCCCTGGGACACCGCTTTAGTGTTAAGGCGTTCTTTAAGGCGTTCAATGAACTATATTATCAAAATGGTCAAACTACTAATGATGGTACACAATCCTTATGGGAATAAAACATGGTTTTTCCACAGTAAAAGTGTAGTAACCATGTTTTTCGGCGCATTGATTACCATTTGTATAACCACAATTTTACTACAAATACCATGGTTAAACTATGGTTAGTGTAGCAAAACCATGGTTCATTTGTGGCTACCATGGTTTAACTACTATGTGTTAAATCTGCTGTTCGTCTTCTTCTTTTGGTCTGTGACCAAAACCTTTGCAGAGATCACACACAAAATTGCAGAGACCCAAGGAAACACTCAACCTCTCTCCTTTCTTAGAACTATTACTCATGGAGGAGTTCCAAAACACTCCAGTGAAACTTACAGGGGAAGATTTCTGCTGCTTTCTGTTTGATTGCACATTGTTTGCCAAAGTGAACATGAGTTACACGCACCAGGGTCAGGAAATAACCAAGGCTTTGGGTAAAAAATGTTAGTGAAAATTTAGTATCCCTAACACCATAGTGAGATAT